>NW_027041016.1:0-97500 GCF_037179485.1 Ochlerotatus camptorhynchus
GTCTTCACGTAACGTACATTTCACATCAAATTTTATATGGCCCCTAAAACTAGGCTCTTCATGAGAACTATTTTATAATATTTGAAATTCGGTACGATTTTTATACGATAAGTTTTTATTTGCATTATTTTGATAAGATCGGATGGTATTTATGAATCCTTTTTTATCTTGATTGTTGTTTTTCTAGTGAAGTTAGCAAGCAGCTGCGGTAAATGGCTCGGATAATGGTTTTAATTGTTGCCAAATAGCTTTTATTGTAGCTTAAATAGGGTAGAGAACTACTTCGGTCTAATCGCCCATTTTGGGCCGATCAAGCAGAAAACTTCAAATAAATCCATGATTTCAGAGTTAACAAGTCAATTATGCGTTTGGTACGATACTTTAGTTTGTAAGCTACCGAACGAAGTCAATGAGAACGCGTGATATAAAGATTTGAAACCATTATTCCCAAAAACAAAAGAAGCGCTCCGACCGAATCATGTTTTATCTTCATCCGATAGGCCGAAGTGAATTCATTGGCATTTCAATGCGTTAGATCGAGTTTAGAATCCGTAGGCCAAGTTTGGCGTCAAGAAGCAGTGTTAGACTTTTGACAATATCTCAACGATTGGTTTCTCTTTATCAAATCTTACGGTACGTACGGAAAGGTAAATAAATTTGGAAGCCATCAGTAATAATAACATTCCGTTTGGTGCTAAACTGCGCTAGATTAAGAAAGACTAACTGCGGGTTGTGCTTAATAGGCCGGAAATGGGGTAGTTAACCCTACGGTTTTCAAAAGGATCTCAATGCGTTTATCGTACAATCTTGAAGAGCTTCGAAAATGTACCGTTCAGAACCTTTTCCAGAGTGGGCCAACTAGACAGATTCTAGCATCAATGAGTTTTTGGTGGATGCATCAATGGCAAAGCAGCCTTGACCAGGGTTTTATGAATGTTGTTTTATAGTAGATTTGTAGTATTTCATAAAACTTAAAATGTTACTTGGGTTTCGTAACCCAAGTAACGATTTTGGTTTTATGAAGGTTCTGTACTCCATGATTTAGACTTGTAGAATGCTATAGAACCTCAATAAAACCTGCAATGTTACTTGGGAAGGCCACGTAATATATATGAAACATCATGCAAACTAGCTGAGCAGCCTCAGTAGTAGTACTGGTTTAGTTGCAATGACATTTATATAAGGTCCGGCCCAGAGCGCTGCTTGTTTGTGTTAGTAACTTAACAAATGTAAACATGATCGATCAATTGATTGGTGACATCAAACTATAACAACATTTCTGGAATGTGTATGGAGATAAATGGAAATGATTATCTAAAAATATTTGTTCGACTTTAACGTTGAATTAAAACGACCAATAAGCTTCTCATTGCTTAACTCTTTCCATCCCAGAAAGACTTTCAATGTTTTGAAATGCAAAAATACGTTTTTATTTAGAACAAAAGTCAAAAGTATGTAGTCCATGCACGCTGCATCTATCACCACAAGGATGCTGATTGCGATAGATCAATGTAAGTGTAAGCCCATATGCGGGAACAACCTATGTCATATATCTCGAGAACGAGTGAAGATATCGCTACTTATTAAAGCTTATGTTTCATATGAAAAATTCATCGTTCGACATTTTGGACTTAGACCAATTGCGCCACCTCTAAATGTCAACGAAAAAGCTAAATTTTTGATATGTTACTTAGTTAGTCTCTATAATCATTTCCCACGTCGGAAAACAAGTCCCCGAACGATTTTGAAAAATAAGCCCCTCCCTAATATGGCATGTTGGAGTCCTTCCAACGCCCGGTCGATGTCATCTACGATGCCGAGCGGAGGATTCTCTTCGATTTTGCTGTCCACCATTCGTCCGAAATGCATCCAGTTGACATGGTGGTGGTCTTTTCGCATGCAGTTTCTAGTAGGAATCTCGTTGACATCGACTTCAGTCACCACCAGAGATGCCAGATCTACGGAAATCTCCGTAGATCTACGGATTTTGCAAATTTTTGTTGAAATACTGATTCGTAGGCAAAATCTACGGAATTCGGTACAGATTCGGAACGGATTTTTTCTTCAGTATACGTCTCCCTTCAGAATCTCAGTCGACACCATATTAAGATTTTTTTTTTAATTCAATCAATAGATTAAAGATGGTTTACACGTTCAATGGAGAGATTTCAAGCTAAAATGTTCTGATCACGAAATATTCATGATCAACACAGAAATTGTCCAACCCGTTTTGTGTGGTTTGCTGCTGAGTTTTCAATGTTGCTCAGTGGGAACTTTCATAAGTAACGTAGTAGTTGAGGAAGGAGAGGGGTTTCAGAAGTTGGGACCGGCCATGTATTACACAGAAAAAAATTCTGAATTTTAACTATGGCGTAAAATCTCCCTTCGTTTAATGTTGAGCTATATTTGGCATAAACAGCAAAATCGTTTACAAGCTTGCATACAATATTGCTAATTTATGCGATATTGTGCTTAAATAACACGAAATATCGCGTAAATTTTTGCCAAATCTAGCGTTAATTTTATGTGCGCTATATCTCGCAGAAATTTAGATGAATTTTTCAAACGGTGTAGGTGTATTGCAAAACACGCTCCGAGGGGGAAGAAGGGTTAATTGGTCAAAAATATACGTAATTTATGGATGGCCCTAACTTTACTTCCAAGGCTTAAATTTATCTCGTGGTTAAAAGTGGCAGATGATCGAATAACTCTGCTATACGAGCGTGGTTATTTCGGACCGACTAGAAGTTAAATTTTGGTAACCGTGGCTGAGCTCTGTTTGAAAACTGATCAATTTCCGGCATTTTCGAACATTGAAAATAACTTTCGAAATGTCACGATAAAAAATTCGGCAATTGGTACACAGCCCACGAAGTATTTCTCGATTACTTTTTCGAAGGAACGTATCTGATTTTGTAAACAACGCATTTGATCGTCAATTTGGAGTAACTGGTAGCTCACCCACGCATGCTAACACTACCATCAGATAGAGGAATTTTGCCAAACCGACGATAAAATGCATTGTTTACAAAAGCTGATATGTCCTTTCGAAAAAGTAATCGAGATTTGTAGTTATCATTCAGGCAAGGAGCGCTTGCACCATCAAGGTGACGCAGACCAGCAGCCAGTGATCTCGACTACAGGCGGTATAGTAAACACAGACCGGCGGATACGAATCTAGCGGAGCCAAACGAACTGTCAAAATGTTGAGCCAAACGGACAAACGAATAATGTGTGGAGAGTATTGTAATTCCGAACATGGTTTTCCGTTATTATGTTTTTAATGATACATTTTTTTATAAGTTTTTCATATTGTCATATTCTTTCAAAATTCGTGATTGAGATTTAATCCCAGTGATAATACTGGTTGGAGCTTACCGCCATTAGTGGAAAAAGACGTCTACGTTTCAGGCATAACAATATGGACTTCCAAGTTATGTCTGCAGCTGTGCTGTTTACTTCAATATGAGCAGTGAATGGATTCTTACATCTAAAATTGATTGTAACAGTATTTATTTTGATTTAATAATTACCACAAATTATCAGTAACTTTTTGTTTGTTTATTTTAAAACAAGTTTTTTTTTGATTTTCAAACCAAAATACAATATCTTACATCACCCATAAATAAGGTTCAAACCGAGAGGGGCGTCACATCTAAATCTCAATTCAAGATGCTCGAAAAATCTACCGCTAGCAAATGAATATACGAAAAATCTTCTTTCATTTCTCGCATCTACTTGCATCGTGCATCATCTTTTTGCAGGAAATATTCCGAATCGTCAGCAATCATTTATATATCTACTCAGCGTGCACGCAGTTAACCACACCAAAACAAAATCGTTCCTACATCGTAGATAGAGTCGTCCCCCTCGCTTCGAACCCTCATCGATTTACTGCCGTGGCGTTTATCTCGAGTCAATTTGGTTCTGGTAACACGAAGCCGAAACTCAATTTGTGATTTTGTTTTTGATATTGTGACAGCTGCTCATTTGTGATGCAGGCTCACCGTTCATCAAATAAAATAACTTTTGTTCTAAGTTATCATTTAACAATATCAGAACATCAATGTTTCCTTTGTAAATGTCTTCAAAACTCTGAAAATAATTGTACGTTTCCATATTTACGTACACCAATGCACTTCCCGTAAAATCTTTGAGTTCTGTCGTGTTGAAGTTATTTGCTGCCAAGTGCGAGATTTTTCTTTTTAACGTCGCATTCGCATTTTTGTACGACACAAGTCTCCTGCAAATGCATAAAAAAGAGGAGAACATTGTTTTAAAATACGCTTAAAAGTGAGGTTATGAGTTTCCGCAAAAACCCTGTTAATTACTTATTGCAGATTGCAACTAAAACTGAGCTAATTCAGAAATGCAAAAAAAAAAATGATAATAGTGTACGTTTACGTTTAATCTTCTTGGTGTCGCACCGAAGACACCAATAACATGAGACGTAAACGAGCACTTTTATCACACTTTTTAATAAGTTAAAATGCGATCATTTGTCCAGTTAGACGTGAAGTACGCAATAGATTCACATTGATCTAACACACAAAATAATCACTATTTGATCTCACAGAACTTAATTTTTGACACTGTCGACTCTGGGGTATGTTCCAGACGCATTGGTTACATTCAAGATTCTCCGGAAGATTTGATTGCATACTTGTATCATTAACGGATTGAGAATTAATAAACAAAATTGGCACTATTTTCGCCGTCATGTTCATCCGGGTGTAGGAAAACTTCGTCAAGATATGCAATATCTTGATACTGCACCGGCTTCGTCGAGGTTTGTGTGCTTGGATGTATGTTCTCAATATCATCAACGTCATCCTCCATACTACGATCAGTAGATGGGAAATTCGCTGGACATCTGAGTAGCAGGGAATCACCCCGGAAACTTTTCTGATTTTTCCTCCACTGTTCAAATATACATGCTCCTCGCCGAAGTGCAACTAAAATCGGTTTGAAAAGCTTTGTCTTCACTTGTGAAAAATAAGTTTACTTACGCTACAAAGTCGGTGACTTCCGACTGTTCAAAAATCTTCCGGCAGTCCGCAAAACAGTTTCCATTGTTTCAGAATGGCATTCTTCGCGGGGAATCGAAAAAAAAACCCAACATTTTTTATGCCATTGAATTATTAATGCAACCTTTATATAAACACTTCATTTTCAAACCAAAATTAAAGTTTGTTTACATAACAACTTGCTGCACTGAATACGAGTCATTCTATGCGTAAGCATTTGCAAGTGTTGCTAGACAATAGGAAAAATAATGTAAAAATAACCGTGCTGCCATTTTTACGGAATTTCTATCCGCCGGTCTGTTTTTACTATACCGTCTGTAATCTCGACGGAAACGACGCGCAAAGTTCGAGGTGCAAAACTCGAACGCTTCGCGCTTGACAGGAACCGCCCTCCTACTGCTACTGATGCTGCTACCTGGTTACCCGCCGTCCGAAGCGAAAATGAGTTGAGGCACTTTTTTGACTTAAATGATCTATATTTCTTGAATTTGTGTGGTTTACATGTATAACTTATCAAGTGACACAGATGCGTCTTTTCAACTTTAGTTCCTGTGAAATTTCAATTATTATTAATTACAGTTCCTAGTCCTATCAGGCCTGTTTTAGAGAATGACCACCTTGGTGGGATTGGTTTGTTTGAAAATTTGAAAAAGGAGACTACTTATAACTACTATTTACAACTACAACTAACCTACAACTACTATGTACACCTAACCAACTATATACAAATTGCTTATCAAAGCATGTTCTGATAAATTACATTTTTGTGCAAATTTAGTCTTAATTTCGTTAATTTTGGAATCTATTTTGGCAATGCCTGCCTCTTCATGTAAATTTGTTATTCTAGTGTCGAAAGGACGATCAAGAACCATCCTCAGCACTCTATTCTGAGCGACCTGAATTTTGTTCCTGTGAGTCTGTGCACATGATTCCCACACCGGAGCTGCGTAGAGGATCGCAGGTGCTATGATTTGTTTGTAGACGGCCAGTTTGTTCACCCTTGAGAGGCGGGATCTGCGGCAAATCAGCGGATACAGACACCTAACCAAGGTAGAACACTTGACTACAGTTTTCTCTACATGCGAACGGAAGAGGAGCTTTTCATCCAACAACATCCCGAGATAGGTAACTTCGGTAGACCACTCAACCCTTGTGCCATCCATGATTACAGTACAAGATGGAGCCGGTTTCAGTTTGGGCGATTGCCGATGGAGGAACATGATCGCTTGTGTTTTGGTGGCATTGATTTTGATTTTCCACGTGGTGGCATAATCAGCAAAGGCGTTAAGGCATCGTTGAAGTTTGTTCGTTATTTCGCGAGGCATCCTTCCTTTGACGGCTATTGCGGTATCATCTGCGAACAGGAAAAACACGCAACCGTCTCCAAGGGGAGGAATGTCGGAAGTGTAAATGCTGTAAAGCAAGGGGCCCAGCAGACTACCTTGCGGGACTCCTGCTGGGATCGAAAACGTGTCTGAGAGACAACCATTCAACGATACCTTAAACGACCTTTGCTGAAGGTAGTTACGGGTGATTTTAACCAGATGTAATGGGAAGTTGAAGTTACAAAGCTTGTACACAAGTCCATCATGCCAAACATTGTCAAACGCCTTTTCAACGTCTAACAAGGCCATGGCTGTGGACTTGGATACAGCTTTGTTACTTCGGATGTTATTCATCACCCGTACTAGCTGATGATTGGTGGAGTGCCCCTTTCTGAATCCAAACTGTTCCGGAAGGAGAATGTTATTTTCCTCGACAAACTTGAGCAAACGATTGAGAATGAGTTTCTCGAACAATTTGCTCAGCGCTGAAAGGAGGCTGATTGGTCTGTAGCTTGAAGACAATGTTGGATCCTTACCGGGTTTGCGGATTGGTATGATTTTTGCTACTTTCCAGATGCTTGGAAAGTAGTGCAGTTCCAAACATCTGTTGAAGATAGCGGTTAGAAGAGACTGCACTTTCATGCTGAGTCTCTTCAAGATCAAGTTGAATATACCGTCAAACCCGGGAGCCTTCATGTTCTTGGTGCATTTCAGCGCTGAGCAAATTTGTTGTACTGTAATCATATCCGCCGGAGGCACGACACAAGGGGAGGTATCTAGGTTTTGAACGCATTGCGCAACCTGATCATCGAGCGGACTTTGGATAGTCGAGCCAAGCAAATGCGATGAAGCGACATGCTTGCCGATCGCATTTGCTTTCTCCTGTGGGGTAATTAAAAGCCGATCGTCATCATTTTCGACTTTGAGAGGTGGAACGGGTTTGGGATGATTTTTCAGGACCTTGGCTACCTTCCAGAATGGTCTGGAGCGGTCATCCAGATTCTGGACAACACGCCCGAAACTTTCATTTCGGAGTGAGTCCATTCTGGAAGCAATCTGCCTATTCAGATCGGCCATTTCACGTTTTTTGCCCAGATCTCCAGTCCTCTGAAACTGGCGTCTACGAACATTTCTCAACCGAATCAGTAATTGGGTGTGGGAATCAATAGCAACAAACTTACCCCTCACAGGAACTTGTCGAACGTATGCCTCGTCAGCCATGGATATGGCCTGTTGGAGCCCTTCCAACGTCCGGTCGATGTCATCTACGGTGTCGAGCAGTGGATTTTCTTCGATGTTGCTGTCCACCATTCGTCCGTACTGCACCCAGTTGACATGGTGGTAGTCTTTACGCAGGCAGCTTCTAGCAGGAACCACATTGACACCGACTTCAGTCACCACCGGTTGGTGGTCGGAGCTGAGATCGTTGTGCGCCTCCGGCTTGGATAGTCCGATATTTGACAGGAAAAAGTCTAGCGTGGAGGGATTTCCCGCCGGAGAGATGAAAGTTGGTTCGTCCGGAAATTGCACAGTGTACAGACCATGTTGTGCGTGGTCGAACAATAGACATCCGTTCCGGTTCCTCTGATAGTTCCTCCAAGCTTCATGGCGGGCGTTCAGGTCGCCCCCAACGATGAATCGGGAGCTAGTACGGGTGATGGCGGTCAGGTCCTTCTTGAATTGGATTCCTAATCCGTTGCTTGCGGTACACTGGCGTGGGCAGTAAACAGCGATGAACCGGATGTTTCCAGTTGGTGATTCCACCTCCACACTAATGGCCTCGATGATAGAAGTGCGGATGTGGGGCAGAGTGCAAAACTTGATTCCCTTTCTGACGATGACCGCTACACCACCCCCCCTGGAGCTGGTGCGATCAAGCCGGATAATGTTGTGGTCAGGCAACCAGAAGCTGTCACTGGACTTTAGGTGGGTCTCGGTTAGAAGAACCACGTCGATGCTATGCTTGCGGAGGAAGTCGGCAAGCTCAATCTGTTTTGCTCTTACAGAGCAAGCGTTCCAAGTAGCGATGGTTAGCGGTTTAGACACCATACTGGATGATGAACTTACCGAGCACTTGGATCTGTTCGGGCTTATTGCGGCACTTACGTAGAGCACCGGTCATGTTGACGAAAATTTCCACCAGTTCATCCGCTGAAAACAGATCGGGGTTGTTGTTTTGCGCTGGTGGTTGTCTCCAGAATCCAGGGGGGGATGGAGAGCTTTGGCCAGCAGAATCACCAGAAGTTGCTTGAGCGGAATGCACCCGCGAATTCGCTTGCCTTTGCTGAGGAGCACGAAGAGGCGGGAAATCCTCCGTCCGAAATTCCGGGACTTTGTCCTTCTTGCGTCCTGGTTGGTTGTTAACTGCCGCCTGTTTTCGGATGCGTTTGAAGTCCTCGCGTTTGGAGCACTGTCTGTCGGAACCTTGGTGAGCACCACCACAGTTGGCGCATTTTAACGCCACGGCTTCATCCGCAGGGCAGTCAGAAGTGGCGTGGTCTTGAGCGCAATTGCCGCAGCGTGGCTTAATGTTACAGTTGCGGGTTCCGTGTCCAAAGTTCAGACACCGTTGGCACTGAGTCACATCGCGATGGCCGCCACGGTATGGTTCCCAGCGGACGATGATGCAATTAATGGAGCGGATGGCTTTCAGCGCGTTGAGCGTCACCGTTCCCTTCTGGAAGTGTACCAGGAAAAGGCAATCCGGATACGCCTTCACATTCTCGTCTCTTCTTGTCATCCGATAGACGGCACTTGGGGCCAGCTTGTACCGGTCCCTGATTTCAGCTTCGATAAACTTCGGGTCGAAGTTTGGGAGGCCCCTGATGACGACCTTGAATGGTTTCTCACCGGGAATGTCGTGGGTGAAGAATTCCACCTTGGAAGTCCTCAGGTGGGCGACGACCAAGTTATACTCCGCTTTGGTACGGAGCACCACCTTGGTGCCGACTCTGCCCAACTTGTATTCGGCTTTAACGCCCAGCGTCGCTAGATCCGCGATGAGCTCATTAAGATGAGCATTTTTTACCACCAATGGAGGTAGCTTCACTTTTGCCGCACTCGGGCCGGCAGAATTTTCGTTGTCGATGGTGTCGCCGAAATCACCGATGTCGCTGGCGTTCGTTGCTGTGACGTCATCACGTCCACTCGCACCATCGGACTGGCCTTGGGTTTTCTTCCTCTTCTTGGATCGCTTCACCGTGGCGGAGGTGGTATTTCCAACATCGGTGGGAAGAGTAGCGTACCTATTTGAAATAGGTACACTCGTGCTACACTCGCCACTGTTCTTTTCCGCTTTCTCACGGAGCCTGCTCCGGGAGCGCTGTCTTCCCATCACACGATGCGACCGACACTACTGACGACGCGAATAAACGTTTGGAATAACTATCGAACAACTCGACAGAGCGAGCAAATACCGGACTGTACTGCTTGACGAACAAGCAGAGAATGATGCGATGAGTTGAGGCACATTAGCAGCGCTGTTTTATAGCTTTTCAGATTCAAGCAGCATGATGTGCAACCAAATTGTACTTGATTATGAGGACTGGGTTTGGGGAGAACGTTTATTTTACAGTGATAAATTTATCACTTTTTATTTGTCCATTTTTAAAACAGTTTTTTTTATGAAAAATTGAAAAAGCGTTTATTGTAACAGCTTACGAAAGGTATTTCCTATCGATTGGTGTATTTGGATTTTAATTTGATCTATAAATTACAATTTTAGATTTTCGATTTACCCCCAGTACCTTCCCGTAAGACGTAGTCTACGTCAAAATCTTCCTGTGACATCACATTGAAAACTATTTCTGCTATCAATGAGAGCAAACTGAAAACTTAATTTGATATCAATTTTTCCTGTTTATAACAAAACAAGTAATCAATTTGATGTTATGCCAAGGCAATGAAAACAAACCCGAAACAACATATTTTTGAAGAGCAAATGTACAGCAAAATGAAAACAAAAAATTTCAATTGCATAAACTGAAATCAAATTAGGATTTATGTTTGATGTTGATATCAAAACTTGATTTCAATTTGCTGTCATTTTGATGCTGGACTTTGCTCGGGTTTACTGCCACAACCTATTGATGGGAACAACACGACAGAGTGAGCAAAAACCGAACTGAACTGCTTGACGGTCAAGCAGAGAATCCTTGGAAGCAAAACGTACAGGTAAGCTGTTTTATACCCTCGCAACCGGTCGTCTCTCTCTGTTCTCTCGATAGTCATAGCAAGCTGCCAAAAATTTTGATGAATTTTCAACGGTTTACAAAGGTAAATTACTATAATCTTTATACCAAACAAATGTTACATCCATTCTGAATCAAAGGGTGTGAAAAGAATTTAAATCCATCAATAAATGGCCAAGTTATAAGCGTGTAAAACCTTACACTATTTCGTAACACAATTTTTTATTCACACTCCAGTAAATTCTGCGGAATTCCATGTCAAAGCGAAATAACCGGAATTACTCGGTTTTTCGCATACCCTTACTGTAGACGTTCAAGGAACAGTAGAGCAATTTTTCCACCCCTAAGGATTTCTTGATGACAAATTGCTACATTTGCCACCGGCTGAGTACGCTGCTGGCTTTAGGGTAAACGAACCAGTTATGGCATCAGTTATCACAATCCTAATGGTTGTGGTACCAGTTTTTGCCCCACCGCATTTAATTTATATAGGCCAAAATGGGAGCAAACTTTAAATAGCCAGCTACGACGCTATTTAAAGTTTGCTCCCATTTTGGCCTATATATTCTCTATTTGTATACTCTATTTGATTGTAATTCATCCAAGCCTGTGTTTCAAATTAGAATTAGAAACAAAGGCTAATAATTAATAGGGCTTATCACGGTTTCGGCAATACCTTTAGGAGAAAGTCTAAGTCCTTGAGTACTATATTCGAGTGAAGAAAAGGCTAATATTTTTGTTAAACAAATACCAAAAAGCCCTGCAGCCGAGCTAATTCATTCTTGGTTGCTTTTCATCCAAACGACACTGCCCTCCCGAATGTTGAACCCATTAGTCTATTGCTATTCCCCAAATCCATTGCTCCCAAAAATGCCATTTCTCCTATTTGGTTTCATTTTCATCTGAACTGGCCCCGAATCCAAAGGAAAATATTAACTTGCAATACGATAGCTATGTCTGTATATGTATACCTACCTATCACCCAGTGGAGCTTGAGGAGTGTGTTTAAAAATTTACCCACTCGAGCGTGAAACAACTCTTTTCTGACAACTAACGAGGAGATCCCAACCATCCACACATTTTCAGATTTGCCACTTTGATCACACACTAGAGCCCGCCGCCCTCGGTAGGCTGCGGTGGGCCCTGGCTGGCTGTGTGGGCGGTGAACGGTGATGCATACTCTGCGAGACAGAAAAAGACGAAAAAATAAAATGAAGAGATATTATCGTTTTATATATGTTACACCATCAAGTTCATATCACTTTGTTGCATCATTTTTCTTTTCACCCCTTTCGCCGGGTTCGTTTTCCCCGCTTCTCGCTTTCAGGATCGGTTGGTTGGTGTTACAAACTGCTCGCTGCGGGAAAAAACTATTTTAACGGCAAATAAAGCTTACCCTTCTCCTTCAGCAGCAGCAGCGAGCGCCACGAAGACAGTCTGCAGTGAGGGAAGCTATGTTTTAGATTTTTTATTTTATTTTTGGAGCTCACGAAACAAGTTCCAAGAAACTTTTTATGAACTTTAATTACTTCAATGCTCTTCTTCTGGTCGTGCTGCTGTGTGGCGAGCTTTTAGCTGCTGCAATGTGATGATTTTTTGCTGCTCTCTTTTAGCACCACAGCCAGCGTAAAGGGTGATACGGTCAAAATTTGGTCAAGGGAAAACGCGTGTAAATCGGTGAAATCGTTTATTTAAAAAATCAAATTAAATTTCTTTTTCAAGTTCAATTAGTATAAAATTCAGGAAAAATATTCAGTTAGGCTTCCGCTTTTCCAAATCCGAATTGCCGGGCCTTACGCTTGACCCCTGCCATCAGATTTTGTACAGCCACCTTGTCCACCTTCTTCGCCGCAGAAAGCCAGTTTGCCTTGAACTGCTGCTCGCCCTTAGCAGTTTTTTTGGTCTTCTTTAGGTTCCGCTTGACAATAGCCCAGTATTTCTCAATTGGGCGGAGCTCTGGCGTGTTGGGAGGGTTCTTGTCCTTGGGAACCACCTGCACGTTGTTGGCGGCGTACCACTGCATGGCCTTTTTACCGTAATGGCAAGATGCCAAATCCGGCCAAAACAGTACGGAACAACCGTGTTTCTTCAGGAAAGGCAGCAGACGTTTATTCAAACACTCTTTCACGTAAATTTCTTGGTTGACAGTCCCGGAAGCTATGAAAATGCTGCTTTTCAAGCCACAGGTACAGATGGCTTGCCAAACCAGATATTTCTTTGCGAACTTTGACAGTTTTATGTGCTTGAAAACATCTGCTACCTTTCCCCTTCCTTTTGCCGTATAAAACTCCTGTCCCGGAAGCTGCTTGTAGTCGGCTTTGACGTAGGTTTCGTCGTCCATTACCACGCAGTCAAACTTCGTCAGCATCGTCGTGTACAACCTCCGGGATCGCGCTTTGGCCGTCGTATTTTGTTTATCATCGCGATTTGGAGTCACTACCTTCTTGTAAGTCGATAGTCCGGCTCGTTTTTTGGCTCGATGCACGGTTGTAGACGATACACCCAGCTTATTTGCGGCATCTCGGAGGGAGAGGTTAGGGTTTCGCTTGAAACTACCGGCAACTCTCTTTGTCGTCTCAGCGGCTTCCGATTTTCGATTTCCCCCCGATCCAGACTTCCTGGCTGTCGACAAACGTTCCCCAAACACTTTAATTACATTTCTAACGGTTGATTTGGCAACTTTTAGCGATTTTGCCAACTTTGCGTGCGAGTAGCTCGGATTTTCGCGATGCGCGAGCAAAATTTTGATACGCTGCTCTTCTTCCTTGGACGGCATTTTGACAACTGAAGAGTGAATTCCAAAATCAAAATAGGAGCAACATTCTACACACACACACCTTCAAAATGAGGGGTGTTCAGGTTTTTTAAATGCAAAATTGAAAGAAATACGTCAAGTTGATATTGACCGAATTTGGACCGTATCACCCTTTATGTGTCGTCTTGGAATGGATGTGCATCTGTTGAGGAATGAATTAATGGGTCCATTATGTTGCTCCGAGTGGAGGATGAAAAGTTGGATGTAATTGCTGATATTACTTGAACATTTTAATTAGAAAGAATTTTTTGCTTTTGTTCCCAGCGAAGCTGGTTGGCATGAATGATAATGTTTGGTCTGGAGGATTAAAAATCTGAAGCTTGTTGTAACTGGGTGATGGGTGAAAAAGTTTAGATCGAAAATTTGAACAACGTCTGAAATAAGCAGTTACATAATTTGTTACCTTGCCTTTACGGATAGCTTGTTAGCCAGCATACACATTCTTCCATTCCACATCACCCGTGTATCCTAATCATAAATTCACTCTTCTCGAATTTCCCAAATAGCCCGAATCCGGGGAAAAATCCTTCCACACCGGGCTTCATCATAATTCCACCGGGGGAAAAAATCAAAACATCATTTCATTTCTATTCCAGATGGGCAACCCTCATCAACCCCTACAACCACAAACAGACGCTGGCAGGTGAAACCGATCTCGATTTGAATTTCGAATCGGAATAAGAAACTTCTCCCACATCGAGAATCTTTTTTCCACCCTGCTCCACTCAACCAACACAAGAACGAAATCGATATCGAGAAGTTTCCTTTTTTCCGCTTTTCAAGAGCACATCATCGAGCATCAGGTGGATTTGTGCGACCATGTCCAATTTAAAATTCCGATCAGGTGCGTGTTGTGTCCGGGATGAGTGTCAGTGCCGGAGTCACCTTGATCACTCACCAAGCACAATAGAATTATTCATACAGTTCGAACCACCCCCATACCGGGGCCGCCCACGCCGTCAAGAAACAGGTGTATTTCGCATCAACGGACATCAGGTGCCATTATCGCCGGTGTGGTGGTGTTTTCCCCCAGTTATATATCCATGGGTTCCGGTGGATAATTCCTATCGTTTTTCTTTCGATACAAAGCTTCTCTGCCAGTGCTTGATAAAGGGTTGACAGCCGGGCGATTGAATCAACTCTCTCGGCCGCCTGTCAACCGGTTTGCAAAGCTTGGCTTTTTCTTGATTTTTAGGTGGGAAACCTTTGATTGCTGGGAAAGCGATTTGTTTTGATTGTATTTGCAAGTTCTCACCTTTTGACTCTAAACTCTGAGTGTGTGTATTTTTTTTTTGTGATCGTTGATTGGTTTTTGCTGATCCATCGCTATTGTGTCGAGGAGGTTATTGGGATGCGGGAAACATAATGACTGGGCTGACTGATGACTTTTGGATAATAAAAGCGTTCCGGAGGATGGTTGTGTAAAAAGGATTAAGATACTGTTGATTGCATTCTGATTGATTTTATGGGCTTAAACTTTAAAACGTTTGATATTCTACCAGCCATGTCTGGGCATTTATTTTTGATAGAACAAGCAATTTATATACCATTTTTGAGCGTTACTAGAAATTATGAATGGATTGCATCATCTTTCGGATAATTGCAATCCTTTGAGGAACAGGCATAAACACTAGGATATCCCAAAATAGTATTTCATCATGTCACCTGGGGCTTACCATCCAAACGATAGGTAAGGGTGTTGTAACAAAACTTATCTATGGCAGAAACATTGTTTGACGAGATTTAGAGGTTGCACATTTTGGTTTTTTTGACGTACACTACGTCTTACGGGAAGGTACTGGGGTAAATCGAAAATCTAAAATTGCGACCGTCACGAAAAGGTGTAATTTTTTCAACGCTATGAGCTTTGTCATTTATAGATGAAATTAAAATCCGAATACACCAATCGATAGGAAATACCTTTCGTAAGCTGTTGCAATAAACCTTTGTTCATGCAAGCAACGATTACCGCCTTTACCCTAAGCATAACACAGTTATTGAACCTGTCCATAGATGTCACCACTTGTCCACCTATAATTGTCACTTTTATCATGTATCTACTGTAATGTGCTGTACTTGTATGTAAAAACAAACAATAAATATATAGTTCAAATGCCTCCGCCATGGCAGGACGGCCAATAAATCGGTCTGTTTCAATTATTTATAACACAACGTAGAAAATCGGGTCCTACACACTTAGAATAGATCACAGAATTCTGTGAAAAAAATTACCGAAATTGATCTGTGAACGAAAACATTACAGATTTTTCTGTAAAATCAATGTTTTCTACTATTTTTTTCACAAACTCGCCGAAAAATCGGTGAAATCAAACAAGTTTACAAAAATCTGTGAAATAATTACGGATAGTTCGGTGACGTAGCTATTTTTTACAGAATACTGTGTCAGCCATTTGACAATTGTTTGCGTCCCATATTAAACAGTTTCAGTTTTTGTGGTATTTGTACAAAATTTATAATGTCATCCTTTGAAAGTGTAAAAATATGGAAGAAATGTTGGAAACTATACAGGAGCATTAACTAAAAATTCGTCAGTATGTTTAGTAAGTATGATAAATTTGTATTATTAACACTATGTTTTGTTTTAGTAGCCGATAATCTGGTTTACTCCCGCGTCAAAGTTCCCGGTTATGTGAAGCGTTTTCATTGTCACATAAACGATAATAAGAAGAAAGACCACTTCCGCCCGAGACAATTTTTTTTTTCTGAAATAAAGGTTTTACAAGTGATTCTTTATCACAAATTTTTCGTTGCAATAAAAAACGTTTCGATTGTTTTGTAGAAAAAAAAAGTATTGAGGGTCTAAATGTACGACTGCGTTCCGGAAGTAAACGTGTGTTTATCATATACTTCTTACTTTTGGACACCAGTCAGAATATTATGAATTTCAGTATTTATTACTAATGGTGGTTTCGACTGGTTGATTGGAATCACTTTATGTGGTGGCTTTCTCAGTCTTTTAGTAGAAACGATTATTTTTTACATTACATTTGAATAAAAAAAATGAAAGAAATAACTTCTAAGCTTACAAAATTATTGTAACAAAATACCGAATCGATCGGTAAATTTATTTAATTTTTAACAAAAAAATCACAGTATATCGGTAAAAAAATACATGAAAACAGTGAAAAATCACAGAACTTTTCGGTAATTTTGACAGGTAACTTTTATGCAACTTCACAGATTGTTCGGTGATTTGAAAAATCACCGAACTGTTTACCGAACGTTCTGCTGTTGAGATTTCGGTAAAATTTCACCGAAATTTGTGAAATATTCTAAGTGTGTACCGTGCGCGATCATATGGTGCCGTGACCAGGATAGCGCGAACCGTTTTACAAGTGACGTGAAATATTTGTTGAGCTCAACACCAGTGCAATGGAAAATTCCACTACACTACCGGCTACGATGGTGTGGCTTTTCAAGTAGCCATCTAGCAGAGCATCCCGCTCGGATCCAGCTCATCCTCTGGTACTGCTGCAAACGGCTCAGTATTTGGCTGGAAGCGGATGGTCATTAATCGGACAAGTGCTTACGTTGGATATCCACCGTACTGCGTGTTTGCAACAAAGAACAGTGCACTGTTTCTTCTTCAGTTACCAATAAGAAGCGAGTCACTTGTATTTTCATTACATCTTCTAAAGAATACATACATTGCCGATAGTAATCACCAGCATATTATAGAAGCCATCGAATTAAATTAAACCGTTGGTTTTGGCGGGCCGGTATGTTCGTGCAAGCAACGATTACCGCCTTTACCCTAAGCATAACACAGTTATTGAACCTGTCCATTAGAGTGATGCAAAATTTGAAATTTTTGCTCCACAATACTTAAACGATTCCAAATCGGATCCTGACTAACCTATCAAAATTTGAACCCATTTTGTGAAAACTGAGATGGTACAAACCATTTGAACTTTGTATGGGAATTACTAAGATTTTAGTTCATGTCTATCTGATAATTCACCATATCGGTCTGCTTCAAAAACTTTCAACTTTACTTGTAGGAAATTTTCCCAGCTACAACTTTGCTCAAGACCATTTTTTGATTGAATGCAAGGATCGAAAGTTATCAATGGTTCAATGCGCTGATGTCTTATGATCATGCTCAATCAACTGCTCAGCAGGCAACATTGGTGTTTCTGGGGCGTTGAATAGGACACAAAAATCATGGCTACTATGTCACACTGCAAAATACAGTGTTGCCTACAGAGCAGCTGCTTGATCATGTCATAAGTTTACCAATTTCTTAAATAATTAATAACTTTTTCCTGTCTCATTTTACATAGAAACGATCTTCAGCACAGTTGTAGCTGAGAAAATTTTCTATAAGAATGGCTATCGAACTGTTTCGCAGCTCAATATGGAAAAAGACTAGAAGGAAATGAACAAAAAGTTGAGATTTCCTATAGTAATTTACATGTAAACTTCAAATGGCTTGTGCTTCTAACCAAATGAGTTGTAACTTTAGGAGGCTAATCAGGACCCGATTTGAAACCATTTAAGCACTGTGGAGCGAAAAAGTCAAATTTTGCATCAGTCTACTGTCCATAGATGTCACCACTTGTCCACCTATAATTTTCACTTTTATCATGTATCTACTGTAATGTGCTGTACTTGTATGTAAATACAAACAATAAATATATAGTTCAAATGCCTCCGCCATGGCAGGACGGCCAATAAATCGGTCTGTTTCAATTAATTATAACACAACGTAGAAAATCGGGTCCTACCGTGCGCGATGAACCTTATTTCATTTTTGACGTAGGACTACGTCTTTGATTTCTATATGGGGGTACACTTTGTGAAAACCGAAAATGGAACATGTAACAAATTAAGAAAGATTTTGAACGTTAATAACTCAGCTGCCCCTGGTCCAATTTCAATAATTTTATCACCAATCGATCAAAAATATGGCTACCCATCGATAACAATGTTTCCGAATGTTGATTTTCAACAAGAAACTATTGAAAAACTGGTAAATGTCCAGCATTGTCCAAAAACGGCGAATTAACTAACAAATCCACCAATTACCTACATGCATATGCTGCTTCCCCAACACAGTCGTCAGAGAGTAGTATGTAGACGAAACAAGTCGAAGTGGCATTCGCCTCCGATCCTCGGGCGCGTGCGAATAGGGAGGATGGAATGCGTAATATTTTGCACACTCATCGCCATATTTAGAACCAAACGCAAGTTCTTCGAGATAACCACCATCCGTCGTCTGGCTCGCCGTTGCGGTGTCTGACGTATCTCCGGTCTGATTTACGAGGTGTGCTGAAGGTGTTCCTGAAAATTGAGATCCGTGATGCTGTCACCTACACTAAACATGTCAAGCGTAAGCGGCCATGGATGTCATCTACGTTTTGAGGTGACAGAGACGCACTCTGTTTGGTTTCGGAGGTTAAATCATCACCAACTTTGGCAACAAAACGGCTCTTTTCAGGGCCACCAAGCTTATTACAGTAAAGAGTAGGAATAGAATTCATCTGACTGTTTGTCCATATTCAGAACCAACGACCATGTGAAGCCGAGTTATTTGCGAAAGAGAGTGTCGATGAAGAGAATCGATCAATGTAGATAGGACTTATTGAAAAGTGACGCGAGATTTGTTTTCCGTACTGAGCTCCAATGCTACCGACGCCAGGCAGGCAGCTCCCACACCTGGACCCTACCAATCGACCCATCAACTCAACCGGGGAAAAACGGCTTTACTTCCCGATGGAAGGCGGGATCTGAGATGTTATGCCTTAGAACATGCCGGACTGAGATTGGACCCAGGCCTGCTGGGGTGAGAGGTAATCACGCTAACCACCGGCGCCGATATCTTTCAAAGTGCAGGAACTCAGCGATGAGTAAATTTGTCTCATGTTTCCCAGTTTTACCCAGGATTTTCCAGGGAAAAATTCCCGAATTTGAGAAAAGTAAAGATTGGATTCACTCAGTCTATTGGTACTACTCCGAGACTGAATAAAATTTTCGTCAATCTCCTCATTTTCTGGCAGATTTTTTAGGTTTTCCACAGGAAACCATGAGACAAATTTACTCATCGCTGAATTCCTGCACTTTTAGCGATTATGGGTGAACTAAACTCAAATTTGGGTCGTTCTCATTCGCCGTGTACGCAAAAGGAAAAGAGCCAGTGTCGCTACTTGATAGCAAACTACTCATAATGGGAGGAGTCTTTGTAGATTTTATACCACTAGGTTGCACATCATTCTGCTTCAACCTGAAAAGATATAAAATAGCACTGCTGTATGGCATTAGCTCATTTTTGCTTCGAACCGTGTGGTGCAGCAGCAGTAGGAAGGTGGTGGCTAGTCCACTCCTTCACACCTAACAAGCAACAATAGTCGGTGTCAAACGTGTCTCCCGGCCATCGATGTCGTCTACGCTTTGAAGTGACAGACGAACTCTGTACAGCTTCGGAGGTTAAATCATCATCAACTTGGCAACAAAACGGCTCTTTTCAGGGCCATCAAGCTTACATCAGTAAAGAGTTGGAATAGAATTTATCTGTGCTTGATTGTCCATATTCAGAACCACAAGCCCCCAACGACCACACAAAATGCTTTCCAGAGTTGTAATCTTGTAACCAAACATGGAAGCAGGTGTGCAAGTGATTTTGATTGATTCTCTTAATCAACTTTCTCTTTAAAAAAATTTACTACAAATTTGGTACACCTACAATTCAAAAAACGGAAGGAGTTGAGATAATAGATAATTGATCAATTAAAAAACCTAAATGCTCTTCACATTTATTCCGTCCACTAGCTGTCCTACGTCAAGCTTCCGTTCATGCCCCTAGGCACAGACCCTTCTACTTTTTGTCCACCTAAAATATTCATAAGTATTACAAGCGATCAAGAGTTAATGAACAATCAACAAAGCATCTTATCTTCCAAATAAGCTTCAAAATTGCATTTTTTTTTAATGTTAAATTCAGTCCTCTATATCCGTAATACGCGCGCGAGGCTCAAACATTTGTAGACCACTAATTTTTTTTTACTACTACTATTAAATCAAATATCAAAAAACCATCATCACCATCGTGGCGAACAAAATAGTTTTTGCAATGCTACAATAATTATTGAAAAGTCGTTATAACAGCTATCCATACAAAATAATCCGTTAAAAATAACTTCGTCATGATACATAATTTGTCAATTAAAAAAAAACACTGGATAGCCGTTCAAAAGACAGTATTAACGTGTGAAATGCAATGTCTCTTAAGTTCTGCTAATGTTGTTGCACGTTTAATGTGTCTAGGCATCGAATTGAAAACATTTATTCCTTTAAAAAATAATGAATTCTGTGAAGCACATGTCAAGAAATGTGGTGTTCTTATTTCATCCGCGTTTCTAGTATTATATCTATGATAGTCACTTCCTCTTTCAATTCGATCACACAAATATCGAGGCAGCAAACCGTTAACTACTTTAAAAATGAACACCATAGTCAAATATACAATTCTTTGCTTCACCGACAACCATTGTAAGGCGTCTAGCATCAAAGGTGAGGAAGTGAATCTATTACATCTCAAAATCAAACGCATTATTTTATTCTGCAAGCGCTGCAATCTCGATATGTGTGTTTCATTGGCCTGAAATAAAATGGAAGGGCAAAAGTCTAGATGAGGAGAGATGATTGATTTGTATAGCTGTATTTTACTGGCAGTAGTTAAATCGTTTTTCAGTCGACATAAAATTCCATACTTTTTGGCAATTTTCTTGATGACATTGTCAATGTGAGAGTTGAACTTAAGTGTGACATCAATAATCACGCCAAGATATTTAATCTCCCGAACGCGATCAATAGTCTCATCATCAATTTCAACAGAGACGTTCTCATTTACTCGATTCCGCGAAATTACCATAAATTTAGTTTTACTTGTATTCAATGTCAACTGCTTATACTTCAACCATCTACTAAGAACGCAAATCTTCATTCAAGTGTAAAACGGCATCATCTAAATCCTTAGCTGCAATGAATAACACAGTATCATCTGCAAAAAGATTAATGTCGCAAAATCGTAAAACACGTCGCAAGTCATTAATATACATAATAAATAACAGGGGCCCTAATACACTTCCCTGGGGCACTCCAAGGTTATTCCCCCAAGGGACTGGAAAAAGAATCATTAAAATCAGTCCGTTGAGTTCTGTCAGACAAATAGCTTTCAAACCATTTATATGCAGTAATCATAATTCCAAAGCGCTTGATTGATCTTAACAGTAAAGGCCTAGAAATTGTTTCAAAAGCGCGTTTAAGATCCAAAAAAAAACAGCAACAATCGTATCTTTACGCTCCAAGTTGTCTTTCCACTTTGCCAACATCAAATTCAACGCAGTTTCACAAGAATGACCTTCTCGATATCCCGATTGTTCTGGTATCAACAAAGAGTTGCTATTCAAATAATCCAACAGCTGGCCTTTAACAACAAGTTCTAAGATTTTCTCTAATGTGTGCAACATGTTGATGGGACAAAATTCTTCGGCTTTAATCGTTCCAGAAACTTTTTGAATAGGAACCACTAAGGATTCCTTCAAAATTTGTGGCCCATGTCCATTCTGCAATGATTCATTAATAAGGTCCAGCAAGATGTGGCCAATGACATGAAAGCAATCTTGAATAACTCTAGCATTAACATTATCTACTCCAGCCGATTTTTCTAATGAAAAACAAATAACTCTAAGTTCATCTTATGTAATTGGGTGAAAAACTTCAAACTACTATTAACTGGCTGCTTTATTTCGTGAGGATCATCGATCAATTCTATGGATTGATTAATGAAAGAAACATTTTCGACAAAATATTCATTAAACTTAGATGCAATTACTTGTTCTGACTATTCTAATGTGCCATTAAAAGTTATGGACTGTGGTTTGCAATTACTAGGGTTTAATAAAGATTTCAAAATTGTCCAT
Organism: Ochlerotatus camptorhynchus; assembly: GCF_037179485.1. NCBI lineage: Eukaryota > Metazoa > Arthropoda > Insecta > Diptera > Culicidae > Ochlerotatus > Ochlerotatus camptorhynchus. The sequence continues at coordinate 22,300 of NW_027041016.1, forward strand.
AACTCTTTGCTGTTGTTTTGATACTGATCAATCTTCCTTTGAACATATTCACAACGAGTTTTCTTTATCGATTTTGAATACCAATGATTGTCATTATTTGATCTACAAAACTTTTTGTACCATTTGTCCCTTTTCCGTTTAAGATCCAAATTGTACCAGCTGTTCGAGTTTTTCAATGAAACAAACTTTTGCTCAAATAGTTGATTGGTACACGTTTTCAAAGCGTTATTAAAAACAGCTGTAGATTCATCTAAGTTACCGACCGCGAATGGAAAATCCACGCTCCTCTCAACAAGATTCGAAACAGCTTGCTTCGAATATTTCCTCCAGCACTTCAATTTTACAAAATTATCGTTATCGTTAACATGGTCTAAGACATTAATCACTAAAGTCTCATGATCGGTTATTTTCAAATCAGTATCCGTAACTGAACAAATGGAATCAAAATTGGAATAAACGTGGTCAATTAAAGTTCTACTGTGCCTGGAAATACGCGTATACTCATTTACCGTTTGCTTTAAATTAAAGAACTCAGCTAAACGCTTCAAATGATTCGAATTATGGTTATCACGCCATTTAATATTAAAATCACCAGCCAATATATTTAATTTACTAGAATCAAGGAATGTCTCGAGCCAGTTCTCTAAAACTTCATCAAAACGCTGGTCACTAGAACTGGGAGAATGATACAAAACACCATAATTACCCATCTTCATGACACGTACAACTGTTATGCCCAAGAACCAGTTGCCATCAATAACTTCGTTGTTACGAAGGTTGAATTGAACTGATTCTTTGTCATAAATAGCAACACCGCCAGTGTGTCTAGAATGTGATAAACAAGCAGCAACAATATATCCCGGAATACTATACTGATCAAAAGCTTCAGTTTCTATTTACAATATGAGTTACAGATAAGAAAACTAAAAGAACAGACTGTGTTACCTGACTTATAACGAATATACGTTGTATACTAGTACCCCGAATACAACACAGTTCGAAAAAGTAGTGTAAATTTCTGTTCAATATGATGCACATAAATGGAGCGTCACATATCATATACGTTTAAATTATATATCTTGTAAAGTTCTGACACATTTCATGCAATTTAGCAAATATTGTATACAAAAGCCCATATTTGTAAACAACATTGTTTGCAAGTTGCTTGGTTGCGTGAAATGAAATACAAGTCTACGTGAATGAATGTTTACATCACAATTAAAATTCAGAATTTTTATCTGTGTGGGAATTGCATCACAAAATCACATGAACCTTATATGTCAAATGAAATTTAAGTGATTTATCACATATAACTTATATGATCACATGAATGTTATGTGAAATTCAGATCGATAGCATTGGTTTTGTTAATGGAAAAATATTATGTGCATTCCCAATAGAAACTACATGAAAACTTTTTTCCGTGTACTAATTGTATATGTACATCGAGATGTTGATCAAATTAGAAAACAAATTCCTGTAAAATCTCGTAAAGTTTCACTCAGTCTATGAGTTAACTACGTTTTAAAGAATATGAGTGAACTAATCTCAACTTTGAGTTGACCTCATTTGTCGTGTAATCGTAATTTATCTTTTTATTAATTGCTTTTAACGTATACGGCGTAAATGGATGCATTCACAACTCCAATTAGGTTCAATTCGTTAAAAGCAGGTGTTTTTGCTCGAACAGGTCAGATTCCTATCGACTTGCTTAATTTCCTTATTGAGGCTCCGCTGCCATGAGCCCCTGGGTCTGCCTCTGCTGCGATGTCCTGCCGGATTCCAATCCAGCGCTTGCTTGCAGATTTCGTTTCCGCCCCGTCGAAGTGTGTGGCCGACCCACCTCCACTTTCGCTCTCGAATTTCTGTTGCTATCGGCTTCTTATGACATCGACGATGGAGCTCGGCATTCGAGATCCAATTGTGAGGCCACCAGGCATGAATTATATACCGCAGGCATCGGTTGATGAAGACCTGCAGCTTCTGAGTGTTCTCCGCTGATACACACCACGTCTCGCTGGCGTATAACAACACAGATTTCACGTTCGAGTTGAAAATTTGGATTTTGGTGCGTTGACTTATCTGGTTGGATCTCCATACATTTCGTAAACTCGCAAAGGCAGCCCTAGCCTTCTTGATTCGTGCACCTATGTCGCTCTTGGTCCCGCCGTCCGACGCTATTTGGCTGCCAAGATATTGGAAACTTTTGACCTTCTCCACTGCTTGCCCCGCTACCGTAAAGTTGGAAGGGTTGCCCGTGTTGATATCCAAATATTTGATCTTGTTGACGTTGGTGGTGAGACCCGCCGCAGAGGAGCGTTCGGCTAGGTCATTGAGCTTACTCTGCATATCAGAGCGCCGTTGTGCTAGTAAATCAACATCATCAGCCAAATCGAAGTCGTTGAGATGCTCCATGGTGATAGGCTGCCAAAGCAGCCCACGGTTCGGTACACGGTCAATTGCACCTACCATGATCTCGTCGATTACGATGAGAAACAGTAGCGGTGATAGTATACATCCTTGTCTCACACCAGCGACTACCCGGATAGGGTCGGACAAGGCTCCGTTATGCAGAACTCTGCACGTGAAAGCCTCATATTGCGCTTCGATGAGGTTGATGATTTTATCCGGGACTCCTTTGCGTCTCAGGGCGCCCCACAGTTTCTCGTGATTGAGACGATCGAAAGCTTTTTCGTAGTCAATGAATACCAAATATAGGGACTCTTGGAATTCATTGACCTGCTCCAGGATGATGCGGAGCGTGACAAAATGGTCCACACAAGATCTTCCGGCACGGTATCCTGCAATGCCCCGGAATGTTCCACGGATAGGTGGTAGTGATTGTCTTGGAGGTTGTGATTCGTGGTTCCAAGTTTGATTGGTGGGCAAATCCGTGGGCACTACGATAATCGGGGCTTATTGGATGGTTTAAACTAAGTAGTAGAGTTCGGGTTCGTGAAGAAAACCAGTGAGGGCCGCAATCCTGATGGGGTCGTTGGAGAGGGCCACGAATGTTTTCTGATATCCCATAGAAATCTCGTGGGTCCTGGTATTGCGGGCAGCAGCACAACACGTGTTCCACTAAGTGGGGAACCTGACAGGTTTCACAGATTGATCTGAAGGGAGAAGGTATGGGAAAAAGGGTCGTTCCACTTTCCGATGTCTCCCTTGACCCTTCGCATGAATGGATGATCTCTGTGGCCACTTTTTTAGGTCATGCTCAGGAATATCTTTGGTGTATAACGTGGACGCCAGGTGATCTACCTCAATGTTTCAACGAACCCCACAGTGTCCAGCGATCCAAACGAAGGTGGTGCCATAGGGCGCGTTCATCTGTATACCCTGGGTGCGTTTTGGTATCGGATTGAAGAGTTTTGACTACGCTGGCTAAATCTGTGAATATGGCGATCGGTTTATCTGGGCGAGTTATGGCGGCAATTAAGGCTGCGGCAGCCTCGGCGGAAAAGATCTCGTATTGTTTACGTAGTTGAAAACATTCCGACATTTGTGAGTCGGTAACCCCTACCTGGTAACTGAATCATCGGAGTATCTGATGATGTTGTCGTAGTACTTGTAGCGTCGCAATTGGATTACCGAGTTGTTTACCGCTTGTGGGTTGGAACCTGCCCTAAAATTAGGTAGGGTAAAGTAGTAGCAGCTTTAGAACAGTGTTGGAAAGCTGATTTCGAGCTCTGGAAAACTTTAAAAAGTTCAGTATTTAAATTTTATGACCAGTGCGAAAATATGACTTTGTACTTAGTTTTAGCGCAGGAGTCTAATTAGGAGCAAAATCTGCCATGTCAAATCCAACTATCATGATGTTTCCCACTCATCCGCAAGTGTCAGACAAGCATTTTCAGGGTCTTCCTTTTCAATCGCTTCATCATTTTTTGCCTCTGGGATTTCTTGCGTTACATAATTTCTTAACAAACCCTCAAATTCACCCCCCCACCGTAAGTTACTGACCTTGGAATCCTTTCGTTTGGTAACACAATCGAGCCGCATAAACTGTTGTATCTAGAAATGACTATTCTTGGTAACGGTCCCAGCTGGGCTGCAGTCGACACACGGTGGGGCGCTCCGTCGAATTAGCATAATTTCACGTTTAGAGCAGAGCAGCTGGCACGAACCTTCGCACGCAGCGGAAGGTAGGAATAAATATCCATCAGACTTCAAGACCCGTGAGACCCCACAGCAATCAGTTTCAATTTTCCCGCAGCAGCGTGCGTATCAGAGTGGATCAGGTGGGAATTGACTGCAAGTCTTAATGCCCGTCACGCAAATTTGGAAATGATCTGGGATGGTTGTAAGACACCTTCCGAAGCGAAGCTCGCTCACTCTCTGCCGGTGCCGCGGGGGGTGTGTGTGTGCGAATGGGTGGTGCACAGAACAATCAAACATAAGCGAACGAACGAACGGGCGAGCGAGCAGGTGGAGCTCTAAGTACGCGAGGCCTGTTCAATTATTTTCGCGCGTACTTGAGCACGTAATTTCTCACCCTTGGAAATTATTCAAATGATGCGCGTTTGGTCTATTGCGTTGCCGTTGGCTCACCTGGGTCCAAACTGGGAACGGGGAAAGGTTGGTGGTTCCGAACGGAAGTTACAGTGAAGCATTGTAGTATTCGACTCGGTGGAAATCATGAGGGGTATCAGACTTATATTTTGGATTGCGATGCATTGGGTGGATCGTTAAGTTGTAGAGACTGTGTGAGAGATTCTTGGCGTCTTGGTTGGAGTGTGGCACCAAGCAAGTGCATGCTTGGGTGTGCTCAACAGATAGCAATGTGTTGATTTGCTAAAGGTTTGAAAAAAAAAACGGAACACTTTGCGATTCGATGGTGGAAATGAAAGGACCTATGTATATTTATCGATTCTCTTCATCGACTTCCTCTTTGGATCTCCATGGCTTTGTAAAGGTATTTGAAGATATTTTCTATTCTCCTGGAAAAATTAAATTCATTTTATGATCGAATTTTTAATTATTCATTCAAATACATTTCATTTTTTTTATATTATTAAGAAAGAAAGTAATTCTTTAATAAATTCGATTGAATTCTCCTTAAAAATTTATTGAAATTCACCTTAGAAAAATCTTGATATTCTGATTAAACCTTCGATAGTCGAAATGCCCTTAGTTTATATTTTGTGGGTATTCTTCGCAGATTTCTCTTCAAACTCTCTTCAGAAATAATTTGAAATTATTTTTAGAAATACCATGGAGTTTTGAATAATGTTGGATCTATCTCCCTAGCAGCACACTAGTCATTTATGATTTTTCGTTACTTGTATGCATCATATTTCAGTCACAATCAAGTTGCAGCAACCTATTTTGATAGATGTGTGTTGCTTGGGCTTCTTCTTATTCTTCTTCATCGCTTTTCAAGCTTTTTGCGTGCTCTCAACTTAGTGTTCTAGATGCACTTCCACAGATATAAATTGAGAGCTTTCGATGCCTGTACCATTTTTGAATTAAATAGTATAATTTTTTGGCAAGTACAATTATACTCTTATGTTGAAAAATTCCTAGACCAGACTGGGAAACGAACCCAGCCACCTCCAGCATGATCTTGCTTTGTAGTTGCGCCTTTAACGACTGAGCAATGTCCCCTTTATTTTCCTGATGCTATCTGATCTGAAAGAACATGATCTTTGATCTACTTTGAAGCTCCCGTTTTTCCTCTGAAGTTTTCGAAAATTCCTTGAAGCTCGTGGAACTTCCGTTGAAATTTTTAAACTTCGTTGAACTTTTCTGGACGTACCTGAAGTTATCATTCCTTTATAAAGTTCCCATAGTAATCAAGAAGTTTTCCTAATATCCATAGAACTGCACCAAGGACCTGGACATTTTCCTGAAATATTCGAAATGTTCGTGAAGTTCCTGGAACATTCCATAATTATTCGGAGCTTCTTGAAAGTTCCGGCAGCTATTTAATGGAACTGCTCTGAAGTTCTTTGATTTTCCTCAAAGTATTCATAGCATCCCTAAAAAATGAACTGAATGAAACTGTCTATAAATCCCTAAACATTTTAAAAGTTCTTGGGACGTCATTTCCACAGTTTCTCAGAACTTCTGTAAAGTTAATTGAACTACCCTGAGGTTCTTTGGTCTTCTCTGATGTTCTTGAAGCCATCCTGAAGTATTCGCAATTCTCCTTAAGTTCATGGAAGTTAATGAAAGCCTCCTAAAAATCTTTAAACTTTCCTGAACATATTTAAACTTCCGTAAAGTTTCAAAAAAATTGATGTTTTCTAAACTTTGCAGGTGTTCTCTGGGCTTCCCTGAAATTTTCGTATCTTTTTTTTTCTCCTGTCGAAAGTTTATTGAAATTTTCCTGATATTTATGAAGCTGCCCTAAATTTATCGAAACGGACCTTTACAGATCTTTAAACTTCCCAGAAATTCTGGACTTCCCAGTACTAATTGAGACTTCATAAGATATCTGAGCTTCCGTGAAGAATTTTAATCCCAGCATCTCTGAGGTTCTTGGAACTTCTTTATAGTGTTTTACGATTTCTTTCAATAGGTCTGGATTTCTCTGAAGTTTTCTGGACTTCCTAGAACCTCGATAAAGTGTTTGCAACTTCACTGAAGCTGATGAAACCGCCTTTCAGTTCTTGGCTGGTTCATCTCTGCACCCTGAAGTTGATGAAACCGTCCTAAAGATGCATTTTCTGCACTTCTTCTTCAACTTTTCGGAACTTCTGTGTGTAAAGAAATGAAACACTTTAGAAAATGTTGAAATCATTTCCGAAAGTACTGAATCACTTCAGAAATGCTCGGAAACTCTTTGGATAGTATTGAAAAACTTCAGAAAATTCCTGAATCACTTCTGAAAATACTGAATCTTTCCAACAAGATTGGCATCACGTCCATAAGAACGGAATCATTTCGGAAAGGGCTGAATAACTTCTTAAAATCTCGGAATAATTTCGGATAGTATTGAACCACTTCATAAAGTTTCGGAATTACTTCGGAAAGTACTGTGTGTGTGTGTGTGTGTGTGTGTGTGTGTGTGTGTGTGTGTGTGTGTGTGTGTGTGTGTGTGTGTGTGTGTGTGTGTGTGTGTGTGTGTGTGTGTGTGTGTGTGTGTGTGTGTGTGTGTGTGTGTGTGTGTGTGTGTGTGTGTGTGTGTGTGTGTGTGTGTGTGTGTGTGTGTGTGTGTGTGTGTGTGTGTGTGTGTGTGTGTGTGTGTGTGTGTGTGTGTGTGTGTGTGTGTGTGTGTGTGTGTGTAGTAGAACTGCGAATAATTTGATCAAATCTCATGCTCCGTAATGGTGCCCTTTATGTTGTGAAGACTAGTACTTCAAAAAGGGTAACTTTTGAGGCAAGACAGGGTGTCCTCCACAAGTTAAGGGAACAGGATGCACTAGATGTCCCCAACAGGTACAGCAAAACATCATATAGACGCCCTTATTCACACTAACTACTCAGGGGGTAGAAGTTCAAGAAGAGCCACCGCCGCCAACTTAAGCTTGAACCGGGTACCTGGGACTCCCACAATATACCCGCGGCAATGGTCAGCAGACGATGCCCTGTACGTATTTAGTATGTAATATGTTTTATTTGGATACACAAAATGTTTGAAGCCATACGTCATCTAAACCATAATTTGCATCACCACAAATACACTTGTCAAAAATCTTCAACTGGAACGTACTCACCGAATCACTTCACCAGGGAGCGCATTCCCGATGCTTCCACGCATATTTTTCTCTAGTCATCCTTAAACAATTCCTCCTCCAGCGACTCCAACCACACAACAACGAAATATCACTTTTCTTCGCTTTTCTTTTTCAAGTTACTCCGTGCACAAAAGCAATGCACATCGCATTTCAAACATGATGAATCATGTTTTCTTTCTCGATTCTAAAACTTCTCGGAAAGCGAGAAAACCACCACTCACACACGTATACCCGTCCGGGAGGCAGAGTGCCAGCGCTAATCCGGCAAATGCAGCCAAAAACTATGAAAGCGAATGCACGCACAAAACAGAGAACAAACTTAAAACACAACCATATTCAAAGGCGTTCGAAACTCGACTCCCTCGGAATCACTTCGGAAAGTACTGTATCTAATCTCTACAGGTCGATATTGAATGGACAATCGATTTATAGAATTATCCAGTTACAGAATAGCAATCCCATTCTTAAGCGCTATCACAGTAGTCATGAAGTAAATTTTTACTATGGTTATATTACTCGATATCGTGCTAGTGAACATCGAGTTGTGGAGAGTCTGCTGTATTTACTTAAGTTTGTAGTCACTTCCTCAAGAACTGAATCACTTTGTAATAGCTGATTCACTTCAACAAAGCTTAGCATCTTTTCAGAAACTATTTAATCACTTCAGAAAAATCAGAATCACTTCGGGAAGCGTATAATAATTTACAAAAACGTCGACATCTCTTCGGAAAGTACTGAAACAGTTAAAAAAAATCTCTCAATCAGTTCGAAAAGTACTGAATTACTGCGGAAAAGCTTGAAATCACGTCAGAAAGTACTGAATCACTTCGGATGGTAAAAATAGACATAATTGAGAATGATAATAATCAATCACTCGCAGTTGCTACTCCGTTTTTGCCAAATCACCTGTACACAGAGAGCCAACAAACGATACTTGAGACTAGCATGCATCTTCAATGTGTATAAATTGGTGATCTCATACTTTACAATAGGCAATATTAGTGTTCACTCGGCTGTCGACATGAGCAGGCCACTCTCGATGTGTGTCACGCGATCGTCTGTTTAATTGGCAGCAACCATTTTGTGGTCCTCTTCAATGTTCTTCATCAGCAGTTCTTTCGATCGATGAGTTGTCGACTTTGGAAAGCAACCATTTCGCGTCCATTGCTGCAATGGAAGCGCTCTGCGTAAACCTCATTGGCTATACTGCCATACAATGAAACCACTGGATGCGGATTCCGTTCAGATGGAGGAGACTTATTGGATAGCGGAAGATAAAGTGTTTATAGTGTTGTACCTTTTGATTATAGTTTTAAGATGTTTTGTAAAATGAACCAGACTCCTCGGCTCTGTAAAGTTAATTCGATTGAGCATTATAAAAAAATAGGCAATAATAGCGTCAGTCGAATCCAAATTCAGGTACTTTAGAACATGGATAGGAAGGTGATTCTCGCTTTGTTGGACACCAATAAATCATCGACACTTCCACGAATTTTCCAATAGATTTTTAACGTTTCTGAAGTGAATCAGTACTCTCCGAAGTGATTCCAAAATTTTGAAACGGTCCGATTCCGATTTTTTATTAAGTGATTCAGTACTTTCCGAAGTAATTCAGAACATTTATGAAGTGCTTCATAACTTTTCAAAATGAATCCAATCGTTTCTGAAGTGAATCAGTACTTTCCGATGTGATTCCGAATTTTTGCAACGGTCCAATTCCGATTTTTTATTAAGTGATTCAGTACTTTCCTAAGTGATTTCGAATATTTCTGAAGAGATTCAGTTCTTTTTAAATAATTCCAAATGCGTACGAAGTGATTTAGTACTTTCCGAAGTACTTCAGAGCATTGTTAAAGTGTTTCAGTACCTTTCGAAGTGATTCCGATCGTTTCTGAAGTGCTTCAGTACTTTCTGAAGTGATTCTGAATTTTTTAAACGGTCCAGTTCCGATTTTTTGTAAATTTATTCAATACTTTCCGAAGTGATTATGAATGTTTCTGAAATGATTCAGAACTTTTAAGAGAAAGAAAGAACATTGCTGAAGTGCTTCAGTACCTTTCGAAGTGATTCCGAACGTTTCTGAAGTGATTCAGTACTTTCCGAGGCGATTCCGAAATTTTGAAATGGTCCAATTCCGATTTTTTATTAAGTGATTCAGTACTTTCCGAAGTACTTCATAACATTGCTGAAGTGCTTCAGTACCTTTCGAAGTGATTCCGATCGTTTCTGAAGTGAATCAGTACATTTCGAAGTAATTCCAAAAATTTTAAACAGTCCAATTCTAATTTTTCATTAACTGATTCAGTACTTTCCGAAGTGATTATGAATATTTCTGAAGTGATTCAGAATTTTGAGAAGTAAGTAAGAACATTGTTGAAGTGTTGAAGTGCTTCAGTACCTTTAGAAGTGATTCCGGTCGTTTCTGAAGTGAATCAATACTTTCCGCAGCGATTCCGATTTTTTAAATAAGTGATTCAGTACTTTCCGAAGTGATTCAAAACATTGCTGAAGTGTTTCAGTACCTTTCAAAGTTAATCCAATCGTTTTTGAATTGCTTCAGTACTTTCTGAAGTGATTCTGAATTTTTTAAACGGTCCAGTTCCGATTTTTTGTAAATTTATTCAATACTTTCCGAAGTGATTATGAATGTTTCTGAAATGATTCAGAACTTTTAGGAGAAAGAAAGAACATTGCTGAAGTGCTTCAGTACCTTTCGAAGTGATTCCGTACTTTCCGAGGCGATTCCGAAATTTTGAAATGGTCCAATTCCGATTTTTTATTAAGTGATTCAGTACTTTCCGAAGTACTTCATAACATTGCTGAAGTGCTTCAGTACCTTTCGAAGTGATTCCGATCGTTTCTGAAGTGAATCAGTACATTTCGAAGTAATTCCAAAAATTTTAAACAGTCCAATTCTAATTTTTCATTAACTGATTCAGTACTTTCCGAAGTGATTATGAATATTTCTGAAGTGATTCAGAATTTTGAGAAGTAAGTAAGAACACTGTTGAAGTGTTGAAGTGCTTCAGTACCTTTAGAAGTGATTCCGGTCGTTTCTGAAGTGAATCAATACTTTCCGCAGCGATTCCGATTTTTAAATAAGTGATTCAGTACTTTCCGAAGTGATTCAAAACATTGCTGAAGTGTTTCAGTACCTTTCAAGGTAAATCCAATCGTTTCTGAAGTGCTTCAGTAATTTCAGTAGTGATTCTGAATTTATTAAACAGTCTAATTCCGATTTTTTATTAAATTGTTCAGTACTTTCCGAATTTTTTTGAAAAGATTCAGTTCTTTTTAAAATGAATCCAAATGTTTATGAAGTTATTCAGTACTTTCCGAAGTAATTCAGAACATTTCTGAAGTGCTTCAGTACCTTTCGAAGTGATTCCGATCGTAATTGAAGTGAAATGGTACTCATCGAAGTGATACCAAATTTTTGAAACGGTCCTATTAAGATTTTTTATTAAGTGATTCAGTACTTTCCGAAGTGATTATGAATTAGTTCTGAAGTGATTCAGAACTTTTTGAAGTAATTCAGAACATTGCTGAAGTGCTATAGGGCTTCAGTACCTTTCGAAGTGATTCTGATCGTATCTGAAGTGAATCAGTACTTTCCGAAGTGATTCCGTAATTTTGAAACGGTCCGATTTTGATTTTTTTATTAAGTGATTCAGTACTTTTCGAAGAGATTCAGAACATTGCTGAAGTGCTTCAATGCCTTTCAAAGTGAATTCAATCGTTTCTGAAGTGCTTCAGTACTTTCAGAAGTGATTGTGAATTTTTGACACGGTCTAATTCCGATTGTGTATTAAATGATTCAGTACTTTCCGAAGTGATTATGAATATTTCTGAAGTGATTCAGTACTTTCCGAAGTACTTCAGAATATTGCTGAAGTACTTCAGTTCCTTTCGAAATGATTCCGATCGTTTCTGAAGTGAATCAATACATTCCGATGTTATTCCGAAATTTTGCAACGGTCCAATTCCGATTTTTGATTAAGTGATTCCGAACATTTCTGATGTGATTCAGTTCTTTCTTTAGTGATTCCGAATCTGTATGAAGTGATTTAGTATCTTTCGAAGTGATTCCGATTGTTTCTGAAGTGAAGCAGTACTTTCAAAGTGATTTCGAATTTTGAAACGTTCCAAATCCGTTTTTTTTTTTAATTAATTTATTCTGTACAGTCCGAAGTGATTCCGAATATTTCTGAAGTGATTTAGCTCTTTTTGTAATGATTACAAATGTGTATAAAGTGATTCAGTACTTTCCTAAGTAATTCAGGGCATTGCTGAAGTGCTTCAGTACCTTTCGAAGTGATTCCGATCGTTTCTGAAGTGTTCAGTACTTTCTGAAGTGATTCTGAATACTTCTGAAGTGATTTAGTACTTTTCGAAGTAATTCAGAATAATTCAGTACATTTCGAAGTGATTCCAATCCTCCACACTTTGAATGTAACAACTCAAGGCGGGAGTAGCCGTCAACAATGCTGATGATGGTACAGCACGCAACTACCACCCTACTGCTTTCTCTCTGAGATGATCACGTTGGTCATGACGAGAGGAGCAACACAATAGTTGGGTAAAGAAGAATTGCATTATAACACACCATCGACTGGAAATGCTCTCGCAACGTGGGGCTTTAGGTAGTGATGAAAACGTCGCTAGAACTATTCCATAGCCGCAGGCAGTTTATGAGCAAAAAGAGGGACGCACATTTTTGCCTGTGGACTTGGAGACATACTTCAAGTCCTCGCGTACATCGTACGGGTTAGGCAAAAATGTGCGTCTATCTCTAAAAACTGTCGCATTAATGGCCCTTCGCTCATTTTCAACTTCTATTCAATTTTCATACTGCCGTACTCTAACGGAACTATCCACCTACCCTCTTCTAAAGATCATTCTCTAGCTAATAAATCATCACACTAAAGCTTCATGTTAGCATTTCCAACCAACTCTGATTCCAATCGTTTCTGAAGTGAATCAGTACTTTCCGAAGTGATTCCGAAATTTTGCAACGGTCCGATTCCGATTTTTTATTAAATGATTCAGTACTTTCCAAAGTGATTCAGAACATTTCTAAAGTGCTTCATAACCTTTCAAAGTAAATCCAATTGTTTCTGAAGTGAATCAGTGCTTTCTGATGTGATTCCGATTTTTTGCAACGAACCAATTCCGATTTTTTATTAAGTGATTAAGTACTTTCCTAAGTGATTCCGAATATTTCTGAAGAGATTCAGTTCTTTTTTAAATGATTTCGAATGCGTTCGAAGTGATTCCGTACTTTCCGAAGTACTTCAGAGCATTGTTAAAGTGCTTCAGTACCTTTCGAAGTGATTCCGAACGTTTCTGAAGTGAATCAGTACTCTCCGAAGTGATTCCGTAATTTTGAAACGGTCCGATTTTGATTTTTTATTAAGTGCTTCAGAAGTTTCCGAAATGATTCCGGATATTTTTGAAGTGACTCAGTTCTTTTTGAAATGATTCCGAATCTGTATGAAGTGCTTAAGTATCTTTGGAAGTGATTCCGATCGTTTCTGAAGTGAATCAGTACTCTTCGAAGTGATTCCAAATTTTTGAAACGGTCCAATTAAGATTTTTTATTGAGTGATTCAGTACTTTCCAAAGTGATTCCGAAAATTTCTGAAGTGATTCAGTGCTTTCCCATGTGATTTTGATTTTTTTTCAAAGGTAATACTTTCTTGCCGAAGTGGTATGCAACTTTTCTTAATCTATTCAGAACTTTTCGAAGTTATTCCGATTAATTTTGAAGTTATCCCGAACATTCTGAAGTGATTCAAAGTTTCCAAAGAAACTTTAAATCTTTTATGATGTTAATCAGTAGTTTTTTAAGCTCCAAAGACGCAAATTCTATCATCCCCAAGCGTATATAGCAAGTTTTTCCGCTTATTCATATATTGTAAGGTTATGCAAAACTGTTTGGGGGTGGCGTAATATTCAAATGAGTGTTGAAATACTATTCTATGCGAGTCAATACTAATGATGGGTAGTGCGTCTCAAAATATCCTTGTCCAATTAATGATTTTTTAAAAGCTCATGTAAACAGCAAACTTAATAAATGACTGGATACTAAAAAATTGACAAAAATTGTACAAATAGAACATTTGAGACTGTAGACAATTTTTTAGACAGTATGTTGTTCTCATGACTATAACGTCTCGAGTTAAAGCACCTCTCAGACCAATATAAAAATTACTAGTATACGTTATGGACTAAATAATCTACACTGCAAATTTCAAGTCAAGTGGTATAATAGTTAAAACTTACAGCTGTTTATGAGTGTGCCATTTTTATCGAGTACACCCTTTAATATACTGATTTTCTGGCTGCCAAAATGTTCTATTCACTCTTCTAACCATATCTCATAAATCATACGTTCAAAGCATTTTCAATGTCTTGAAAAACAACAAATCCCAATATGGCTCTTTAATGTAGTTAGAATTACACAAATCTTATTTTGATAAATCTATTTGATTCTACATTTAAAACTTTTCCAAATGGCGGGTCAAAAACCTATCGAACTCGTTTGCTTTTGGAGTAATCTCCATTCAAAAATATAGATTCTAAAAATCTAAAAAAAATCCAGGGTTGTAGTCCAGAGAGAATCAAGTAGCAAAATCCAAAAAAAGGCATATTCTTAGAAAAAGGAGAAAGTCGACACAGATAATAGAAAATTAATCCTTTTGAATAGTTGTGCGAGAGGTCTTTGGTAAACAATTTTGTTGTCAGGGGTGAGACGATAAGAGGTACAGTAAGTGATGTAGACGACCTTAACAGGAAAAAATAGTTTATCCTTCCTAGTGCATTGAGGCCTGGATACACTGTGTAAATTTTTCCAAATGCATTAGGAAGGCTTAGGGTTTGGTTAAACTGAATTCTTTCTCATACATCAATTATTGATGAAGGAATGTTGTAAATATACCGCATGCATATGCATTGATTGAAACGTCCACTATCATGATCATAAGCTGTCAACAAAGATTAAAAACCCGTGCCCTCATCGTGCAGTCCATTCACTCGCCCTACAAATGCATTTCCTGAAATTGCTCCGCTTATCTTGATGCTATTCCGCATAGCTACAACCCATCCAGACGAGCGATAAACACAGTATTACATCGAACGATTAAGCAATCTGCTGATTGCCTTTCAAAGGCGGTGCACCGAGCTCGAACCGGAAATCCCTTTGAAAAGCTACCGTTAAGTACGAAAAGCAATAACCGATAAACCAAACGTTATCATTTCAGACCGTGTACCACAAAATCAACTACGTCGCCCCGAACGCCGCCCTCAAGGTGGCCACATTCGCTGCTCCGGCCCATTATGAGTACGCTGCCGCCGGTCCCGCTCTGTCCAAGGTAGTCATAAATCCGAATCACATTCTCACGCACACCCGAGTACATTGTCGGGAAAATGCAATTCCGTTCGATTTAATTTTCAATGCTTGTATTCCCTTTGCGCCCACCCACACAGTACAACTATGCCGCAGCGATTCCACAGTATCAACAGTACGCACACTACCCGCAGCAGACTTTCCAGCTCTTCCAGCATCACCATCAGGCTCCGGCAGGGGCTACAATCATCACAAATGCGGCAATCCACCCGTACTCGCAGCATCATCAGCAGCAAGCAACAATCTACGCCGGTCACCAGCCGACCGCTGTCCATTATACGCTGACTCAACCGGCTGTGCAGCATAATTATCCGCATCAATCGGACGGGCAGACTCAGGCTCTGGCCGGGACCATCCACTACCAGCAGCACCAGCACCCGCAGCAAACCTTCGTCGGAGTTCAGCCATCGGTTCCGGTCGTCCATCAGGCGCCAATAGCCGCCATCAATCAGGTGATTGCGACCCAGGCACAACTGGCCAAGGTAAGACAGTCATTATGCAAAAAGGCACACGCACCCAGGTAGCGGCTAATTCCCGGTGAATATTTATGCCATTCTCTCCTCCAAGCAGTACCCAGTCCCGACGGCGGCCGCCCCGATCTACGCATCCAACTCGCAACTGCAGAACCAGCTCTACCACCAACAAACGGCCAATTACGGTGAGTACATGTCTGTGTGTTTGTAGGTGTGTGCAAACGCGGTGATAAATCGGTCTTAACGGTTGTTCCGTTCGAATGTGGAAGTGTTTATTGTTTCATGCAGGGTCATTCCGAAAGCGGGACACGGTCCGTCGGTGCTCTCCGGAGAGTTACTACATGCTAATGTGAAGGGACTTTGACAAATAGATTTGCCATGATTGTTAAATGTCGTTGGAATATGTGCTAATTGGGTCGATTAAGTTGGACAGGTCAATCGCAGTCTTACGTCAAATTTCATGACGGTTGAGTGGAACGGAAATCGATTTGGATTCAATCCCCTGCCCCCAACAACTGTTCTATCAATTTCATTAGCAGTGTTAGAAATTTCTCTTAACGACACTTTTTCAATGGACTGCAGCGTAGAAGCAAGTTTTTCCAAAATGCATAGTATCGTATAAAACCTTTATGAGATGATTTTCTAGACACAGTGCATTTGGGGCAACAAACTTTGTTCGAAAAATTACTAAATTATTTTAATAATCTTCCGGCGACCATATTACAGAATCTGTTCATGTCGAGGCATGTTGCAAATTCTGCGTACTTTTCATTTAAATCTGTATTAGAATCCAACATTTCACGGTTGGATGTAACAGTTGTTCAACTGGGTTCGGGATGGGATGAAACTAAACCACACGCAAACTAAAAAAAGTATCACATTCAACGTTAGTTGCATTTCCTATCAAGCTCCGTAGTGAATACCGCAGAGAGGTATAGGTTGGCCATACAGACAATGTTATGATTTTGTACCTTTTGACGTAGGACTACGTCTGTGATTTCTATATGGGGGTACACTTTGTGGAAACCGTAAATGGAACATGTAACAACATTATGAAAGATTTTGAACGTTAATAAGTCAGCTGCCCCTGAACCAATTTCAATAACTTTATCACCATTCGATCAGAAATATTTCTAGGCATCTGTTAAATTTAACACTGCATCATTTTTCAAAATGTCACTATTGAAGATTACTCGAATGCGCAACTTTTGATATGATAATTAAAATTATTACCGACTGCCTGCGAAAAGCGATTTATCTAACACAGATTTCGAAGTTTAATTCCATCCGGTCTCACCAAACGGTGTTTATTCAATCACCGCGTGGTGAGTGGTGAGTGGTGGTGTCCTCCAGTACACAACGAAAGGCTCCCTGCAAGCAGCTATCTATCAAGGCTGGCCTCAACCGCTGATCGGATTCAGTTCCAATCACCGTGTGTGGTGGTGTCCGGTCGTCGGCATCAGCAGAAGCAGCAGTGCTTTCGGCGCGTGGCGTTGAACATTGTTCTCCAGTACGCAACGAAAGGCTCCCTGCAAGCAGCGAGCTGCAGCTCACATGAGCATCCATAGAAGGAGGAAGAAGCCGCACCGCTATTGATGGGAATCAGTAGCTCTTCGTGAGTCGCTGTGGGCCATCTATGCTAAGCGCGTCACCCTCATTCCAAACAACATACAGCTCACCAGCATCATATGTGTTGAACACCCTAATAGCTCAGCATTACTCAAAAATCACGCCCAAACGGTCCTTTCAGGATCACCATAAATTTGTAAAATAGTATTTTTTGGACATTTTTCAAGGTCATCAATCGGATGTCAGTTCCCATATCAAGAAAGAGCTGAAATTAAGGCGTAACAGCTTTTGGAAACAATGACTTCTTTCGATGATGTCTTGAAAGTCAAATCTCGCCCACGCAAATCAACGTCAACATGAGATAAGACTTCCATACCCGACGGTAATGTTGGTTTGCGTGGGCGTGTCTTGAATTTTTAAAAATTATCGAGAGAAGTCATTGCTTACAAAAGCTGTTACGCCTAATTCCAGTTCTATCTAGATATGTTTAAATCTAATATACCATGGGGGTGCAATTTCAAAAACCAAATTCGGTCGCGGTATGAATGTGGTCTGATTTTGATCCAGAGATGATGGGTTTTAATTCCTAATACGCCAATCGATAGGAATTTTTTCTACGAATCTGTTAAAATTACGTTTCGTTTTTAAAAATGTCACTATTGTAAATTACACGAATGTGCAACTGTTTGCTATGATATTTAACATCACAGACAGACTAACACAGATTTCAAAGATTAATTCCACCCGGTCTCACCAAACGGTGTTTATTCAATCACCGCTTGGTGAGTGGTGGCATTCTCCAGTACACAACGCAGCCTACATGAGAATCCATAGAAGGAGGAAAATGCCACACCGCTATTGATCGGGAGCCATACCGTGGCGGCCATCACGATGTGACTCAGTGCCAACGGTGTCTGAACTTTGGACACGACACCCGAAACTGCAACATTAAGCAAGCTGCGGCAATTGCGCTCAAAACAACGCCACCTCCGAATGTGCTACGGATAAAGATGTGGCGTCCAAATGTGCCAACTTTGGTGGTGTTCACAAAGGATCCGACAAGCAGTGCCCTAAACGCGAGGATTTCAAGCGCATCGAAAAACAGGCGTCCACCAACAATCAACCAGGACGAAGGAAGGACAAGGCCCCAGCTTTCAGAGTGGAGGACTTTCCGCCTCTTCATGGACAAGCGAATTCACGGGTACAATCCGCTCCTCCTCAAGAAACGTCTGGATCTTCTGCTGGACAAAGCTCTCCATCCACCCTGGATTCTGGAGACAACCAACAGCGCTATACAACAACCCCAACCTGTTCTCAGCGGATGAACCAATTAAAATTTTCGTCAAGCCCTAGCAGATCCAGGACTCGATAAGTTTATCGTCCAGTATTACATCGTCACCTGGAACACTTGCTCCTTGAGAGCAAAATCCATCGAGCTTGCGGAATTCCTAGGGGTAGTGTTGCGATCATCGTCAGGAAAGAATAAAATACCGCATACTGTCCCATATTCTCGCCTCTTTCACCGAGGCCCTTGGTGTGGAGGTGGAGTTTTCGACTGAATACATCCAGATCATCATCATTTACTGCCCTTGACAGTGTGCCGCAAATGCTGCTAAATTCAAGAAGGGCCTGTCCACCATCACCCGTACCGGTTACCGCTTCGTTGTTGGAGAAGATCTATATGCTCGCTATGCGGCCTGGCGGAACTACCAGCAGAACCAGAACGTTCGTCTGCTGTTCGACCACTCGCACTCCGTTTGGTTCTCGAACGTGCCAACATGCATCTCACCGGCGGCAGCCCACCGACGCTAGATCTGAACGAACTCAGCTCCGACCACCAACCGGTGGTGGCTGAACTGGGCTGCAATGTGGCTCCTGCTCCAAGTCTGCGCCAGGACTACCACCGCGTAAACTGGACGCATGGTAGACAGGCACATCATCGACAACCCGCCACTTGACACCGTGGAGAACATCGACTGAGTGTAAGGGGTACTCCACGAAGCCATAGCCGTGGCTGACGAGGCGTGCGTCCGAGGAGTTCTTGTGAGGAGTAAGTTTATTGCCACTGATTCCCACACCCAAATCTTGATTTGCCTAAGAAATATTCGTAGACGCCAGTTCCAAAGGACCGGAGATCTAGCGAGGAAACGTGAAATAGCCGATCTGAACAAGGAGATTGCGTCTAGAATGGTCTCACTCCGGAACGAAAGTTTCTGGCGGCTCGTCTGGAATCTGGAGAACCGCTCCAGACTATTCTGGAAGGGCTCCAAGGTTCTAAAGACGCACCCAAACCCATTCCACCACTCAAAGATGAATATGATGACAATCGGCTGATAATCACCCCTCAGAAGAAAGCAAATGCGATTGGTGAGCATATTGCCGAATCACACTTTCTTGGCTCCAACATCCAGAGTCCACTCAAAGATCAGGTGACACAATGTATACTCAACCTTGATTCCTTCCCTTGTGCTATCCCTCCGGAAGATAGGATCACAGTGGAACAGATTTGCTCAGCGCTGAAGTGCGCAAAAACATTCAGGCTGCCGGGTTCGACGGAATATTCAAAATAATGTTGAAAAACCTCAGCATGAAGATTCACTCTCTGCTGGCCGCTGTCTTCAACAGATGCTTGGAACTGCACTACTTTCCAAGTATCTGGAAAACAGCGAAAATCATACCTATCCGCAAACCCGGGAAGGACCTAACGTTAGCTTCAAACTACAGACCGATCAGCCTCCTTTCAGCGCTGAGCAAATTGCTCGAGAAACTTATTCTCAATCGTTTGCTCAAGTTTGTCGAGGAACACAACATTCTCCTACCGGAACAGCTTGGTTTCAGGAAGGGACACTCCACAAATCATCAGCTAGTACTTGTCGGGTCGAGCCTAACTCCGGCCCTGTTGTATTATAAAATAAAGAACAGTAGAAACATGGCAACCCTGATAAAGTCATGTGAGGTACGTGGGATTTCCGGATAGGGAGAGAAGAGAGCGAACGTTGAGAGTACGAGGTTGTATTAGATGGTTCGAGAAAATAAAAAGTGATAAATCAGAAGTAACAACGCATGTTTAATAGGTTGAATACATCCGAAACTCAACAGTACTGGTGATAAATAACGTCTGAAGTAACAAAGTTGTATCCAAGTCCACAGCTATGGCCTTGCTAGACGTCGAAAAGGCGTTTGATAATGTTTAACACAAGGGCTTGTAAACAAGCTTTGTAACTTCAAACTTCCTTTGCATATTGTTAAGATCACCCGTAGCCACCTTCAGCAACGGTCGTTCAGGGTATCGTTGAATGGCTGCCTGTCAAACACGTTCCCAGCAGGAGTTCCGCAAGGAAGTCTGTTGGACCCTTTCCTTTACAGCATTTACATGTTGGAACTATTTATTGGCGCAACAAGAGAATCGTCCATAATCTCGCAAGCAGGACTTACCCGTTCGACGGTCGACTAGTGAAAGAGCGAGTGCTTGACTTCGCTGCACAATCGAGGCCCTAATCTATCGGAAACCGTTCGAGGCCCGAGCAGACGTGATGCCAGATAGTTGGAGTTATCTATTGGTAGCCCTGTGGCTGATGGTGTTTAGCAATAGGGATAAACCGAGGGGTTATTCAATATCAAGGTTTCTCATTCCCCACATCTCTCCTCTTCTCACAGGATTAAAAAATAAAATAAAATCGAAATGGTAAAATGATATTGAAGCATAAAACACAAAACAAGACGAAGGTGTAGATTTTCCAAAATATTTATTGAATAATTCAGGTGTGATCATTTAACTTTCGCTTTTAATCACTTCGGTATTGCATGTTATCTACCGTATGAACAAAATCTTGCAAATACCTTGGGGCTCTCCTATCCCTGGAATTTCGTTGAAGCGATTGATCTTCTTGCGGCGATTTAGCTTCAGATCTTGGTTGGGCACGCCATTCAAACACCTTCTTCGTCTGGGAAACGTGGCGTTTCAGAGTATGTCCATCATCGTCGCTGAGTACCAGGTTACCGTTTCTCTCTTCCATTACCGTATACCGCTGTGTACCGAATCTTGAAACACCTTTCGGTCGTGATTGTTGTTCAACTATGACCGTATCTCCGAGTTTCAACTGGCATTTCCTAGCACCGCGTCGGATGTCCTCACGTTCTTTGGACTTAAGTTTCATATCTCGATCCCTCTGGTTAAGAACGTCGTTGTCGTGATTCGGGAGACCACGATCGAAAAGTGGCAATCCCCGCTTGATCCTTCTACCTCGCATAATTTCCTCAGGTGGAACCTTCGTTACAGTGTGGGAAGCTGCATTGTGCGCCCGAATAGCAGCTTGCAGTTCTTCATTGTAATTTGATCCGGTAGAGGCCGCTATGGCCATTGATTTGTTATTTACCTTCATGTAATTTTCCACCAAACCGTTTTAATGTGGAAAAAACGGCGTTGAGAAAATAGTTTTAATTCCTCTTTCATGACAGTATTGTTTATAATCTTCCCCATTAAACGGGGGTCCGTTATCGCTTTTTACGCTTTCCGGAAAACCTTCTCTATCGAAGATTTCGTCTAGCACTCGCTTCGTTAGCTCGAAGCTGGTTTATTTTATAGGACGGGCAATGATGTATCGAGAACGACAATCGACGATAACGAGGATGTGAATTCCTCCGAACTTAGCATAAGGCCCGTTGAAATCCACAGCGATTGTCTCCCAGGCAGTCTTCGGAACTACCGCACGCTCCATTGGAGTGGGTTTTCCTGGTCTACCATTGACTGCGCAATGTTGGCAGGCCTTGACCCAGTTTTCAGCGTCCCCTGGCATGCCAGACCACCAGACGCGCTCCCGTAAGATGGTCTTCAGCTTTGCAGACAATGGATGACCTTCGTGAGCTACTCTCAGTGTTTTCTCTCGCAGCGACTTGGGGATTACTGCCCGACCTCCTTTCAAAATGATTCCATTTATAAGGCACAGTTCGTCTTTCCCAGAGCAAAATCTGTTAAGCTGAGCTGGCAATTCTCCAGACTCTATGGCATGGGATACTTCGGTTAGTGCTGGATCTTGCTTTGTAGCCTCACGAATTTCTTCTTCTGTTACGAAATCCACGCTGTTTGCTTCAAGACCAGCAATTTCCCATGGGCTTGAATCCTCATTGAACGGCTCATCAATTCCACCGTAGAGGCGGGATGATGGATCAGCGATATTTTCCCTCTCACGGATAAACTCTACTTTGTAGTTGTACGGGCTTAGCCTTAGCGCCCACCCGTCTGCCCTGGTCAACGCTCGTTTGGAATCTTCTCTGAGTCTGTTGAGGATAAAGCTCACGCCTCTAGCGTTTTCCGCCGTATAAAGTGTCTCCCAAGAAGAAAGAAAGAAAAGTGCTCCACCGTCCACAGCACCGAGCGCTTCTCTTTGGTTCTGAGCATACTTCTTCTCTGTGGGAGTTAGGGCTTTTGAGGTGAAACTAATGATTCTGCGTGATCCGTCTCTTCCTTCTTGGGTTAACACAGCTCCCAACGCAATTGGAGAAGCGTCAGTGTAAAGAACGGTTGTATCATCCTCCGAAAAATAACCCAATGCAACAGTGCAGCTCTTGTTTTTAGTCAGCTCAAATGTCTCGGTTTGATCTGGGCCCCATTGCCACGTGTGAGCTGTTGCCATTTTCCACAATGGACTCGTAAGATCAGAAAAATTCTTTATAAATGGACTGACAAAAGACGCCAATCCCAGGAAACTACGTAGTTCTGATGTGGTGGATGGTTCCCGGAAGTTCCGGATGTTGACCACTTTTGCTTCGTCCACATGGAAGCCATTCTTGTCCAACTCGTGGCCCAAGAACTTTATCCGTTCTCGATCGAACTGACACTTGGCTGTATTCAATGTGAGATTGTTCGCTCTAAGCGCCGTAAGTACGCGAACCACTGTTTTTCTAAGGATTTCCAAACTGTTAGCGAATATCAAGATGTCATCGATATACACAATAACGTTGTCGATTCCCTCCAGTATCCGAGTCATCTCTCTTTGGAAAATTTCGGGAGCGCAGTTGACTCCAAACATTAGACTCCGGAAACGATACATCCCATTCTCCGCAAGAAAAGTGGTTAGTTCCCTTGACTCTTGACTTAGCTCCAAGTGATAGTAGGCACTTGTGAGGTCCAGTTTGGAAAAGTACTTGGCTCCATGCAGTTTGCTTTTTATTTCATTCAGCAGCGGCAGTCGAAAATATTCCCTTTTAATGGCCTTATTTGGTGCCCGCATGTTAACAACTAATCGGAAGTCATCCCGTCCTTTCGGGACGGCCGACATACCGCTAATCCATTCAGGGGCTGTATTAACTTTTCTATTATCCCCTGAGCCTCCATATGTTCAAGTCTTAGCCTAGCTGCTTCCCTATACGCAGCGGGTACATTGAAGTAAGCATTGCGTACTGGTGGGACAGACCTGTCGATACTGAATTTAACTTTTATTCCGGGAATTTTCGGGAAAATATGATCTCTGTCATCATGCTCCGAACTGTTGATGGTTTTTCCAACTTGCAACAACTTTAAATCACTAGCAGTTTCGCGACCTAGCAATGATTTACGCCCTTTTGGAATCACCAAAAATTTTGCATGCACAGTGGATCTGTGGAGTCCTTTTACTTCAACATTCGCCCAGAAAATCTTTGTAACGATCATTGGTTGATCGGCAGCATATGCTCTCAGATCGGGGAAATCAGAACAATCGACAACCTGTAAAAAATTTCTACCTTGTTCAACTTTATTCCTCTTCGATCCTTGTTTGGACCCTACCCGAGGTAATCCTTCTTGGATATCGATTTGGAAAATTCCTCTTCGATCCTTCAGATTCTTATAGTAATCTGCTTAGAAGTCGAATTGGATAAAAATTTACTGCCGCCATGGCGCCTAAACGCAAAAGAAAGGGGCAAACTCTTGACCCCCCTTCTGAAGAAATTAATTTGAGTAATCAATTTGATTTGCTCACGGATGATGAGAATGATCCATCATCCAAGAAAAATTCTAGTAAACTTTCCCGGCTTAATGCCAAGAAGGAAAAGATTCCCCCTATTGTGATAACCACTTCCGATTTCCATGCTCTTCGCATGGAACTTTTGAATTTCGTGAAAGTTGAGTTTTCACTACAAATTGGACGTCGGGGTGAATGCCGTGTATTGGCTGAAACCTTGGACGGATTTAAATGTCTTCTCAAGTATCTTACTGAGAAGAAGCACAAATTTTTTACTTACGACACCAAAACTGAACGTGTGTTCAAGGTTGTCATGAAAGGACTGCCCAGTGGTGAATCCCTGGATCAGATCAAAGATGAACTGGCAAAATTACTTGGAGTTGTGCCACTCCAAGTAATCAAAATGAAAATGAAATCCCGTCCTGGCGATTCGCGCAACGGGATTTCTAATGATTTTTATTTAGTTCACTTCAAGTCTAGTGAACTAAACAACCTTAAGGCCTTAGAAAAAGCTAGCCTTATGCTCCATGTCCGAGTGAAGTGGGAACACTTCAGGAAGACTGGAGGAAATTTCCAAAACCTCACTCAGTGCCGTAAATGCCAGGGATGGGGTCACGGAACTAAAAATTGCTACATGCCAGCTAAATGCATGAATTGTGGTGATTCCTCTCACGCAAAGGACGACCGTCCTGTGAAGGAAGATCCTAAGAAATTTAAATGTTCAAATTGTGGTGAAAACCACAAATCCAATTTTTGGGAATGTAAGACTCGCAAAGCGATCCTACAATCTCGTTCTAACCGACAGGTAAGAAACGCTCCACGTTTCCGACCAGGTACAAATTCCTCTGCTGTTAACAACGGTCAGCGAGGAACAAATTCTACATTCGTACCCGTAGGTACAAATATCACCCCTGCTTCAAATTTTTCATCTGTACCTACTCCCCTCGCTGCTAACAATGTTCAGCGAGTTAATGGAGCTACCTATGCTGCTATTGCATCGGGTAGAAATCAAAATACTAACCAAAGTAATTCTAACGGAAATTTTGACAATTTTGATTTAGGAAGCATTACTGCCCCTAAAATGGAATTTTTACAGAAATCATTAATTGACATGATTTCTGATATGCTTAAATCTAACTCCATGTTTGATGCTATTCAAACTGGAGTAAAATTTGCAAATAATATTGTCATGACTTTAAAATTCAGTAATGGATTTTAAAGCATTAAATATTGTAAATTGGAATGCTCGATCTCTTAAAGATAATGAAGACGAGCTATTTAACTTTTTGAGAGTTCATAACGTGCATATTGCCGTTATAACTGAAACGTTCCTTAAACCTGACCATAAGGTTAAGAAGGACGCAAATTACTTGATTTATAGAAATGATCGTCTTGATGGACCCTGTGGTGGCGTTGCCATCATTATTCATAGACGAATCAAACATAAAATTCTTTCTTCATTTGAAACCAAAGTTTTTGAAACTTTGGGAGTTTCTGTTGAAACAAAATTTGGACAACTTACGTTTATAGCTGCCTATTTGCTATTCCAATGCGTAGGCCAGCAAAAGAATTTTCTCAAGGGTGACCTCCAGAAACTTACCCGTCATAGGTCTAAATTCTTCATTATTGGTGATTTAATGCAAAACACCGCTCATGGAATAATGCTCAAAGCAATTCCAATGGTAATATTCTGTTTGATGATTGTTCTGCAGGTTATTACACTATTCAATATCCAAACAGCCCAACATGCTTTTCTTCTGCAAGAAATCCCTCCACTATTGATTTGGTCTTAACTGATTCATGTCAACTTTGTAGCCAACTGGTTACCCATGCTGACTTCGGTTCTGATCACCTTCCAGTAACTTTTGAAATATCCCAAGAAATAATTTGTAATCCCAACAGCTCTACTTTCAATTACCATAGAGCTGATTGGGAGCAATATCGAACATTTATGGAATATAACTTCGATCCAAACATTCCTTTGCAAACCAAAGATGAAATTACTTATGCTCTTGAATCTCTGACTACTTCTATAGTTGCAGCAAGAGCTGCCTCAGTACCAAAATGCGAGGTTAAATTCGATTCAATTATAATAGACGACGATCTTCAGCTCTTGATCCGTCTTAAAAATGTTCGTAGGAGACAATATCAAAGAACACGCGATCCTGCCATGAAGGTTATCTGGCGGGATTTGCAAAAACAAATTAAAAAGCGATTCTCTGCCCTGAGGAACAAAACTTTTGAAAATAATATTTCTAAATTAGACCCGAGTTCCAAACCCTTTTGGAAACTCACAAAAATTTTGAAAAAACCTCAAAAGCCTATTCCAGCGCTTAAAGAAGGTGGTAAAATTTTGATCACAAATTTGGAAAAAGCTCAGAAACTTGCTAAGCAATTCGAGAGTTCCCATAATTTCAGTTTGGGTCTTACTAGTCCTATTGAGAATCAGGTTGCTCGGGATTTTCTGAATATTTTCTCTCGGGAAAATATTTTTGATGATTCCTGGGGGACTGATTTGGACGAAGTAAGGTCTATAACTAAAAAGTTTCAAAATATGAAAGCTCCAGGTGATGATGGAATTTTCTATATCCTCATCAAAAAACTCCCAGAGAGTACCTTGTCTTTCTTGGTAAAATTATTTAACAGATGTTTCCATTTGGCATTTCCTGATAAATGGAAAAATGCAAAAGTTGTTCCAATTTTGAAGCCGGATAAAAATCCAGCTGAAGCTTCTAGCTACCGCCCAATAAGTTTGCTTTCTTCAATAAGTAAACTTTTTGAAAAGATAATTTTAAATAGAATGATGCTTCACATCAATACGAACTCAATTTTTGCAGATGAGCAGTTTGGATTTCGCCATGGGCATTCAACTTCTCATCAACTCTTAAGAGTTACCAATTTAATTCGTTCAAACAAATCGGAAGGCCACTCAACTGGAGTTGCTCTTCTAGACATAGAAAAAGCATTCGACAGTGTTTGGCATGAAGGTTTGATTGCTAAATTGAAAAAGTTTAATTTTCCACTTTATATTATGAAATTAGTTCAAAATTATTTAACTGACAGAACTCTGCAGGTAAATTATCAAAATTCCAAATCTAATCGACTACCTGTTAGAGCAGGAGTTCCTCAGGGTAGCATTCTTGGGCCTATATTATATAACATTTTCACTTCGGACCTCCCTGATTTGCCTCAGGGTTGCCACAAATCTTTGTTCGCTGATGACACAGGCATTTCTGCTAAAGGAAGAAGTCTTCGTGTTATTTGCAGCAGACTTCAGAAAAGTTTAGATATTTTCTCTTCTTATTTACAAAAATGGAAGATTTCTCCCAACGCTTCCAAAACTCAACTTATAATATTTCCACACAAGCCTAGAGCTTCGTTTTTGAAACCTAGTAGTAGTCACATAGTCACTATGAACGGAGTTCCAATTTCCTGGTCAAACCAAGTGAAATATCTTGGATTAATACTTGACCAAAAATTAACTTTTAAAGATCACATTGAGGGCATTCAAGCCAAATGTAACAAATATATTAAATGTTTGTATCCTCTTATAAACAGGAAATCCAAACTTTGCCTGACGAATAAACTTCTAATATTTAAACAAGTTTTTAGACCGGCCATGCTTTACGCTGTGCCAATATGGTCTAGTTGTTGCACTACCAGGAAAAAAGCACTTCAAAGGATTCAGAACAAAGTTCTGAAAATGATTTTGAAGTTGCCTCCCTGGTACAGTACTACCGAGGTACATAGAATTTCGAATGTTGAGACTTTAGAACTAATGCCCAACAAAATAATGAATAATTTCAGGCAAAAATCGTTGCAATCCTCAATTGCAACGATTAATTCCCTTTATACTTAGATAAGATTTAGTTTTAGTTTTTAGTTTTAAGATATCAATTGTTATACTGACATGCAGGTTAAAAAACCTGTTTAAAATACTTAATTGCCAAGACATGAACAATGTAAAAACACTTAGATATATATCATAACAATTAAGGCTGGTACGTTACTGCAGTAACTGGAGCACCTAGGTTAAAAATTTAATGTAATTTATTTTGAATTTGGAACAAATAAAAAGTTGAAAAAAAAAAAAAAAAAAAAAAAAAAAGAACAATCGACAAACTCTAGGTTTACAGAGCCTCCGTGTAACTGAGATTCTAAACTCTCCCAATCTTTACCCCCGATTACATTTGCGTCCGCACCTCCGACAAACCCACGCAACAGTTAACTAAAACATCAGTTAGTGATAGCGAGTTGATCAACTAGAAATAAGATGGGGACAAATGTTAAAAAAAAACAAGGGTCAACATCGTAAAAAAAATGTAGGTTTAAAATAACGTCATGGCGTCCGTCGCCTTTATTCAATGAAAAGTTAAAAAGTAAGAGTTCCAAGGAATCATACCTGTTCGCTGTTGACGTGCTCGTCAGCATCCTCAGAACAACCAACATTGTTCACCTGCTTCTTGCGACAAGTGACGGAAAAATGACCGCGCTGGTTACACGTGTTGCAATTCTTGTAGAGAGCTGGGCACTGTCTTCCGTTATGCTTTGCACGGTTGCACCTGAAACAGCGACTACGTCGTCCATCTTGCGAACTCCAACGATTTGAACGCTTACTTTGAGGACCACGACCCCGGTCCTGTGTGTTCCATCCGCTCGATGAAGACCTTTTGTGGATTGACCGCCTGTTACTTGATTCACCAGTGACTTCCATTATTCCTTCCTCCGGCTTGGCGGGGCACGTGTTGATACCGAAAGCCTCAGCACGAGTTGCTGCCTGAATTACGAGTTGGGTGTCGTGATTGTAGGTTCTTGCTGCATTTGCAACATCTCGATTGTTCATTCCTTGAAGTATTTGAGAGCGAATGAACCTACCCTCGTCATTGCCATAGCCACAAATACTGGCCTTCTCAACAATTCTCGCGTAGAACGCCACTACCGATACGTTAGGTTCTTGCTTGACACGGGTGAACTCCTCGTGTTCAGCTGTAGTATCTACCAACGATCTCAGATAGGAACCAACGTTCTGAATGAGCGCTGAGTAGCATCGAGGATCATTGAAACTGGGACAGAGTTTGGCAGCAGTGATAAGGCCCTGCAGCTGATCGCTCATTAATAGGTACAGCAGCTTAGCCCGGCTACTGCCACTAATGTTGTTCAAATCCATAGCGATTTAAAAATTTGACTTGAACCGACACCATTCGGCCCACATTTTACTTGTAGCTATTCCTTGGGGAAAAGGACGGATGTCCCAGCGTATTCCTCCGATGTTATCTGTCTTCCTCCCAGACAAGTCACGCACTTCCGAATCGTTTGAGCTCTGAGCTTGAATGTCTCTTGGTCCTAGCCATGGCTGAACTGCTGATGCCACCGACTGTTGCTCCGGTCGCTGGTCACGCATTCCGTACACCGTCTTTTCCATGCGCTCCAGCCTGTCAAGCAAGTTTTAATCGGAATACTCCGCCTCAGACTGCTTATTACTCCGACCAGCAAAACCTCCATTTTGCCTCGACGTCGTTTTCGAACTGCCAGGTTGTGATTTTTCTAGCTCTTCTCCATCTAACTCGAGATATTCTTCTTCCGATGTTCCTTCTTCAACACTACAATTATCGTCGGGATCAACGACCGCCCGTACATATTTACCACCGGGCATACTGAACGCTGCAAAATGCCAAAGAGAAACAAAAATGTGTTAGCAAAGTACTTGCTACTGATTCAAACTTTGTTTTTATAATTTGACGCCAGCTTCCCACAGATTGTAGGAAATTTTCGTTGAGACCACTTTCCAACAAATGTGGCTAAAATTCGTTCAAAATCATTGTGAATATTTTGTGCTCATATGTTATTTTATTACCAACGATTAGAGTGCATCACATTAAATGCAAAAAATCGAGCAACATTTTTCAACTATTTCGTTAATATTGATAATACATTTATCTAGAAAAGTAAAGCTTTAAAAATGTTTGCCCTTCTTGCCAGTAAACTTATTTAATTCCTGTAACGGACTGTTTTCCATTATTAAGCTGTACTACTAGTTTGTTTCTTTTTAATGGTCGTACCGAACCAATCTTCTGCTTCCAATGGTCGTACCGAACCATTCTTCTTTCAATGGTCGTACCGAACCATTTTTCTTCATTGAATGGTCGTACCGAGCCATTTTTCTTGTAATGGTCGTACCGAGCCATTCTTCTTCTTCCAAAGGTCGTACCGAACCATTGGCTATTCACTTCATTTCGTTCACTGACAGGCGAACTGCAATAGTAACGCATACAGCTCGATTGCCGAATTCCAATGGCGTACCAAGCTATTTCGTGCATGGTCGTACCGAACCATTTTATTCGCAACCGTTTGACATTAACCCTAACAATTATTCAAAAAAAAAAAAAAAAACAAACGAAACTTTTGTTGGAATCTAAAATTAGCGTTAGCTGCAGTATTTAAGTCCTGATCAAATGTGGTATATCTACAAAAATATTCTTTCACGTTGTTTCACTTGTCGCTATGCAGGATGCTTCCACCGGCACTGTATGTGTGAGCGACAGTGATACAAATTTCTTCTTTACCAGTACCACATAATAAAGAACCGAAAAAAAAACAATTCTGCGTGGTGGAAAAAAAAAACTACCACAGAATTAATCAGTAATCAGCGCAAGCCATGCTTTGATTTTTTCTTTTGCTAAATAGCACACTCGTGTTGTTTTTTTCAAAAAATGACGCAGGAGAGATTAAGCTTACCTTGAGACTCCGATTAGTTATTTCACAATACCTCAAAATTAATTACACTTTCACAACGTAGGTTTCGAATAAGAGAAAAAAAAATGCTGAAAATTGAAAACTTTTTTTTTTTTTACTTTTACACACTTGGGGGATTACATGGACGATTCTCTTTTGCAGCAAAAGTAAGCAGGTATTCGATACTTATTTGCTTCTTCCTACAGCAGAAACAAGCCTGTCACAGACGCCATTGTTGGAACTATTTTTTGACGCAACAAGAGAATCGTCCAAGATCTCGCAAGCAGGACTTACCCGTTCGACGGTCGACTAGTGAAAGAGCGAGTGCTTGACTTCGCTGCACAATCGAGGCCCGAATCTATCGGGAAACCGATCGAGGCCCGAGCAGACGTGATGCCAGATAGTTGGCGTTATCTGTTGGTAGCCCTGTGGCTGATGGTGTTTAGCAATAGGGATAAACCGAGGGGTTATTCAATATCAAGGTTTCTAATTCCCCACATTACATTTCTGACATTCCTCATCTCGGAGACGGTTGCGTGTTTTTCCTGTTCGCAGATGATACCGCAATAGCCTCAACGCCGTTGCTGATTATGCCACCACGTGAAAAATCAAAACCAATGCCTCCAAAACTCAAGCGATCATGTTCTCCATCGTCATGACCCAAACTAAAACCGGCTCCCTCTTGTACTGTAATCATGGATGGCATAAGGGTTGAGTGGTCCGCCGAAGTAACCTATCTCGGGATATAGTTTGACGAAATGCTCCTATTCCGCTCGCATGTGGAGAAAATCGTAGGCAAGTGTTCCGCCTTGGCTAGACGTCTGTATCCGCTGATTTGCCGCAGATCCCGCCTCTCAAGGGTGAACAAACTAGCAGTCTACAAACAAATCATACCACCTGCGATCCTCTACGTAGCTCCAGTGTGAGAATCATGTGCACTGAATCACAGAAATAAAATCCAGGTCGCTCAGAATAGTGTGCTGAAGATGATCCTTGATCGTCCCTTTCACACAAGAATTTCAGACCTCCACCAAGAGGTGAAGCCCTATTGTGTAGCAATGACCAGTAGTGGCGCTTGACTTGACTTACATAATAGTAGTAAAAAGATTCTCAACAGAAAATGTTATAGTTACTGAATAGTGATCATTAATTGTGGAATGCTTCTAATATGATTCAACTTTATTACTAGTTCTTAATATAAGATCTCCTAATTCTGAGTGATATTGGCTTGGATTAATTCCAAAGCTAGCCAAGATGACTTTAAAACAGGTCTGGTAATAAAATGTAATCCTAACTAAAGCAGACCATCATGAGTACCCAAGTAAGCAGAAAAGTCAACCAAAATTCACAATTTGAAGTTATAGGAGTAAAATTACACGATCGTTGAAAATTACGCGATGATGGTTTGTAATTTAACATAACTCGAATAAAGTAGCATGTACATTACTGAACGCGTGTAAAATTTTTCAACAAATTTTTTAACTTAAATTTACATGTTTTTTTGAACTGTGTATAAAGTTTATGAGACTTTCTTTCCAAAACATTTATAGCTTATAAAATTCAATCACTTAGTCTAGAGACATTGTATTATTTTTATTGGGGGTAGGGATGTCTACTAGCACCCAGAAAACAGATAACGTAAGTTGTATTTGTTGTATCGTCCAATTAGGCTTATAAAGGATTTTGTATAAAACATTGCAAACATTTCAATAAGGCCGTGGTCCTTCGTTGAAAAATGATCGCTTCTCTTCCAGCTCATCTCATTCTTCAGCGACACAGCCATCGGCCAACAGTACCACACCCTCATCAAGCATCCCCGTTCGTAGCACCGAGCATCAACCATCAGCATATCCGTGTCCATGTGTGTGTATGTGTGTTGCACTGAACGATCTACATGCCACCACCACTAACGCCGTGCTTTTCCGTTTCTTCCGCCGATCCGTGATTGTAGGCGATCCCGACACCCTAACCAATTTCGGCTCAAGCTCACCTCCTCGAACGAATGGAGTCAAGTACGGCAATAGGAAAACCAGCGTGAAACCGATCGTAGAGTACGAGTACGATCGCGACGAGGATCAACCCGAGCAACCGGAAGAGCCATGCGATGACGATTTCAAACCGGACCGGAAGCAAAGTTCGTTCAATCGGAATCTGTACAATCTGTGGCGAACGTATGGCGTTGCCAGTACTCTGCTGAAGGCTTCCAATCAGCAAAAAGCCAAGGAGGATGAGCTGAAGAAACAGAAAAAAACGGACGATGCTAACAATGGAGATCGGATCCAATTGATTCATCCACCCTCCGAGGGCGATACGAAACTGAAACCGACGAAGGGAAAATCAAATGACAGAAAGTACCACTACCACTACGATTATGATCACGATCACGATCACTATCACCATTACGATCACTTTGACAGCGGAAGGAAGCACACGTACCGGAGGAACTTGCAGTAGTGGCGGTATGATATCTTCTCACTCGAGACGGAACCAAATTGAAAGTCATGGAACAAAAGAAATTAAACAAGTATTTTCCAACAGTCGGTGTCACTTTTAGATACCTTACGGCAAAAAAACGGGCGACCAGAGATAGAGATTGTAATCCTAGAAAGTATAATTTTCTCCGCTTCTGTCCCCGGGGGAATGGAAAAAGGAAATCCTCACAAGAGCAACTGCACTTTCTCCGGGAAGCCCAATCCCATCCTCTCCAAGCATTTTCCATTCATTCCATCATTGTGGGGGTGAAACAGGGAAGAGTTGAAATAGTTTTCAATTTGCCTTCCTACAAGCGTCATAAAGAGTAGAGTGGAAGTTATGACTATCGCTCGCTGTACGCGATACTTGCTCGGACTTGGTGCTTTCAGGTGCGCATCTGTATCTCTCTCTCTCTTCCTCTCTCGGTCTTCTAAGAAAAAGTTGTACAATGTTGGTTTGCGAAAAGGGGGGGAGGGGAGAAGCGATGAGGCTAGATAAGGAAATGAATTCCTTGCACTTTGTAGCCAAGGACATACCGAGGCCGGATGTTCGTCCACTGCTACTGGTCTGGCCTGGTCGTCGTCGTCGTCGCCGTTGACAGTCCGGAATGTGAAACACAAGCCGAAGAATCTCTGTCAGAGAAACAGAATTTTAATTATTTTTCAATTATGGGACGTTCGGAGTAGCTTTTGCAGAACGTGGGAAACAGTTGGGAGTCAAATGATGGTTGCTCGGGGGGAAGAGGATCAACAGAGGTGGATTTTTTCACAGTATTTTATGAACAAAGTTTAAGTTATGCTTTTAATTGAGCTAAGCATCGTTTAAAATAATGGAAAATTGTATTCCTGATGTCAACAGCAGAACTTTTATATTAAAGAAGGGAAAACGTACTTGAATCAAATATATGGGTAAACTTTATCCAACTCATTGCATTTATCTATTTCTATATTTTTATTTATTTGCACATGCTGGTAGGTACCATTAAATTTTCAAGGATTGAAAAACTTGTTAAAGAATTTCGTTTTTTTTTTTCAAGCCGAGATCACGAAAACAAATTAAATGTGCAGCAATACATGTAGGTGCAAAACCGGTTATGATGACATCAATCACGCAGTTTAGCTTTGCCCGCGTAATGATGCCTCCAGAGCACGACTGTTTGATACCCTAGTGGCCCGAGGTAGACAACCCTTCCATGAAGTAAGAGATGTATGTGGATCCCGAGATCTTCCCTACATGCAGGCGATCTACGAATTCCTTTGTTTGTCTAATGTTAGAGTTTGATGTGATCATCCCCTCCTTTCCAAACAATTTCCCGCTATTGTGTCCCAGTCTTATTATCCTCCTATTTGTGTGCTACTTGGCCCTGCCTAGCCAGCATTTGGTCAACCGTCAGAGAGTAGTATTTGTAGGAGGCTTATTTATTTATTTATTTATTTATTTATTATAATCTTAATTCATCTGACTTTTGGTTGTCTTAATGAATAATCTAAGTTTAAAAGGATGCTTAGTCAATCTATACATTCAGGACATTCTTCTGATAAAAACAGTTAACGGTACATTAAAATCGAAGCAAGCATAAGCATCATTAAACGCATTAGCCACGGCGCGGATAGGCTCATTCATGCCATACTGTCGGTTACGAGTTGCAAGATGAACGAAGTTACGTTGTCTCATTACTCTCTCAGGTGCGTAGAAGTAGAAGTAGTTGTGGGGAGTCAATTTCACTGATAATAATCTTAGCGGCAAAGACAGCTTGAGCATTACGTCGTCTTGTTTCCAGGGTATCAATCCCAAGCAGGCGGCAGCGGTCCCCGTATGAAGGCAAGTTAGATGCATCACGCCAGGGTAGATGACGTAGCGCGTAACGAACAAACTTCCTTTGAACACTCTCAAACCTTGCAATCCAGCAGGCCTGATAAGGGCACCAAACGACAGCACTGAACTCCAAAATAGAGCGGACCAATGAACAATACAATGCCCGCAGGCACAGCGGGTCACGAAAGTCTTCGGAGATTTTGAATATAACACCAAGCTGTCTGTTGGCTTTGTTCAGGACGTCATTGTAATGGGGCTTGAACGTCAATGCACAGTCAAGAGTAACTCCTAAGTCTCTGACTTGACTAACTCTCTCCAAAATCTGGCCGGAGATGGAATAATCAAATCTGATCGGTTTCTTCTTACGGTAGAAGGATATCACATTGCACTTATTGATGCTAAGCGTCAAGTAGTTACGGGAGCACCAGCTTTGCATATGATCCACAATCTGTTGCAAATCCTCACAATCAGCGATGCTATTGATGATCATGTACATTTTAACGTCGTCGGCGTAGAATAGTCGGCATCCAGGTGGCAGTAGACGAGAAAGCTCATTGATAAACAACGAAAACAAAAGCGGTCCCAGATTACTTCCTTGTGGAACACCGGAGATGTTCGTGAATACTTCAGATTGCGAGGCGCCAATCTTAACGCAGAGCGAGCGGTCTGTGAGATAAGACGTGAACCATGAAATCATGGAGTCAGAAACGCCAAGTTTTTCAAGTTTGCCCAGTAATATGCAGTGGTCAACTCGATCAAATGCAGCCTTCAGATCAGTGTAAACGGCGTCGACTTGTCCACCAGAATCCATGGTCCGAACGCAAAGTGACACGAATTCAGTCAAGTTTGTCGTAACTGACCGCTTTGCATAGAATCCATGCTGAGCCGTGGAAATGTAGTTTTTTCAGGAACTGAAAAGTGCCTCGTTGATGATAATCTCGAACACTTTGGAACAGCAGCATAACGATGTGATCCCTCTGTAGTTCTGGACATTCCTTTTGTCACCTTTTTGTGCACTGGGAACATGTACGAAAATTTCCATGCCTCAGGAAATTTGCACTCCTGCAAAGACAAGTTGAACAACTTTGCCAAGGGAGTGAGTAGCGATTCAGAGCACAGCTTTAGGACGGACGAGGGAATCCCATCCGGACCAACAGCATACGAGAGTTTCAACCTTTGAATAGCCAATTCAACAGTATGCTCATCGATTTGGAATGAACGAAAATCAAACGCATCTCTTGGAGTATCGCGGGTTGCTATTCCAACTTGGTTAGGTGATGCCGACATATCATTAAAAGAACTCATGAAATGTTGAGCGAAGAGACGACACTTTTCTGTTTCAGAGCTGGCGGATTGTTCACCGAGATGAACTGATAAAGGCAAACCGACTTCGTTCTTTTTTGAGTTAACAAACGACCAGAAACGCTTTGGGTTCCTGCGAAGGGATGCCTGTGTACGGAGCACATATCGGCGGTACAAGTATCGGTTGTATTTCCTATAATTATTACTGCTACGGTTGAACTCTTGCTTCGTGATGTATGAACGATTTCGGCAGTATCTTCGTAACGCTTTGGCCCTGTACCGTTTCAATCGACGCAGGTGACCATTAGACCATGCGGGCTTCGACGCAGGTCGTGAAAGAGGAACAAATTCAGCCATGATATCGCAAATAGTTTGCCTGAAGTAATTGACGGCATCGTCAACACAGTCAGCTAATTCTATTGGTCGCCAGTCGACCCTGGAGATAGCAGCGCTAAGTTCAGCATAATCAGCTCGTCTAAAATCGAAGGTACGAGAATCCCCAGACAACCAGAATGCACGTATATTCAAAGTTGTTTTCGTGATATACAAACATATATACAAACAAATAGTTCGTATATAATGCAAAGAAATGGCTTATACGTACAAAAGTGGAGGCCATATACGTGCATATTTTAATTTAATTTTAAACAAGTTAATTTAACATCATATACGATTTAATCTGTAATAACAAATTCATTTTGAAAAGTCTTACGATGTAATCCGATTTAATTTGTGATACAGTACGATGGAAAAATGAGCCATCGCATATTGGTCGGAAATTTGCATTCTATACGATTTAACTTAAACATAATGCGAGGTATGCCATTCTTATATGCGATTTTTACTTAAACTGTAGCAATTTACGATACTGTCTGTACATTGTTATACGACTTCTGGTTGTCTGGGTCGTCGGTGCGCGCCTCAAAAACGACCTGCGGCGGAAGTTGCATCATTACATCCAGAGCAGGGTGGTCAGGATCTAGTGTGGTCAGAGGTTCAACAGCCTCCGAAACAACACATGCTGGAGTTGCAGCTTCGTTCGACAGAACAAGGTCTAGGAAGCGAGCATTTCTGTTCGATATACCATTGAGCTGCGTGAGGCTATGCAGAGAGAAGCCATCGATAAGCGCCGAGCTTGCAGACATCAAAGCAGTTTGAGGCTCAACTTGCATAGACCCATCGTCTGAGTTCCTCCATTGGAGAGCAGGCTGGTTGTAATCTCCAAGCAGTAGAGCAAAATCATTGAATCCCAAGTTAGCAACAATGGCACCGATGGAATCCACGTGGTCTTGTATGCTGCTGCTATCGTTACGACGATCCGGTGGTAGGTATATTACGCCCACGCTGACAACTCGGCTCGGCATAGTCACTCTAACCCACAGTTGCTCCAAACCATCGCTGACGGGTGAAG
Source organism: Ochlerotatus camptorhynchus (assembly GCF_037179485.1). Taxonomy (NCBI): domain Eukaryota; kingdom Metazoa; phylum Arthropoda; class Insecta; order Diptera; family Culicidae; genus Ochlerotatus; species Ochlerotatus camptorhynchus. Next base: position 60,105 of record NW_027041016.1, read on the forward strand.
GGTCGATATAGCTGTTCCAACGGGTAGAAACCGCAATCAAAACACCACCTCCGCGGGTCTTCGCACTATTAGAGCCATTTCTATCAGTGCGATATACAGCAAAGGTGTCCCCGAATAGTTGCGCACTGTATATACGGTCGTCGAGCCAGGTCTCGGTCAGCACTATGACGTCATAATCGCACTCGCTTGCGACAAGAAAGAAGGAATCCACCTTGGTTCGTAGTCCTCGCACGTTTTGGTAGTAGAACCGCATACCATTAACTGCTTCTTCATTGCCAACTAGAGCAGACTCGATGACAGGAGAGAGAGCCAAGGTGGGAGATGGAACGTTGCAACTAGGGCCGCTGGAATTGGAAGACACTTCAGGAAGAGGAAATTCCACATTCGCATGGTACTTGCCTGAAGAAGCAGGCTGGAAGACCCTCTCTCTACATCCAACCACGGGTCCGGGACGACTATGATGAGCGCTGGCAGCGATAGGCAGGACCGGGCTGGAGAGATCGAGGGCTTCCACAGTGCTTTCCATGATGCGTCCCGGTTCGGTGTTTGTTGAGTCAGCAGCTTCGGTGTCTGGAGTCAGTGGGAGACTGGAGTCACGAGAGGTGGGGAAACGCTGCAACGCAAAACGATTGAGTGCTGGTATACGAGAAGCAGAATGACAATACTCGCCTGTGATGGGAACCCGAGGGTTCCCACCGTCCACGGAAAAACGTCCGAATTCTATACCGTTGGTGACTCGGGATCTGCGTCTAAATCGCTTTCCTCGTCCGCATTCGACTTCTTCCGGTTTTTTGGCTCGTCGATGAACTCCCTGAACAGCAAACCAGATGGCCAAGTCGTGGCAAGCAGAGATTGCTGCTTTAAGGAAGGATCTAGTCCAATCTTGAAGGATATGAACGACATATTTTTGATATCCATTCCTCTCGGCACTAGACGAACAACATCGCAAGAGTTAGTCACATTCAGGCATCGCGCGACGATTTTTCGAACGTCGTCCGTTGTGACTAACGGCTGAAAGCCAGACAAATAGAGCCAAAACTTTGGGGGAGCTGGAGTGGGTGTAACTGATGCAACCGAAAGCCCACTGAGGTCGATCGCATTCGTTCCACGATCAGTTTTAGCAGTGATAACTTGTTTCTGACCGCGATTGGCACCCAACCTAGGCCAGGAAGATGGGTTACGGACAGACAGCGGACGGGTCGACTGGTTCTGAGCCGCTGCAATACTATCCACCTTTTGACTCAGGGTTTCTACCAACGTTGATAACTGCTGAACCTGGTCTGGCAGACTGTGCGACGACGGCTCGTGCGATTTCAATTTGTCGTCTATGTAGGACCGCACGCTTTTACCATTCAGCTCATCTCGGCAGACGGGGCAAACAAACATCGCCTTTCCCTGTGCGAACAGATCTTTGTTGGCTCTGCCGCTGAAGCCACAACATTGCTGGCTAATGTGGTAGAACGTTTCACAGAAGCCACACTGCACTGGCTCGAGATCGTTGATGTCCGATTTGCATTGTCCACATTGTTTGCGCTCCATCTCTTTCTGGTAGTGGATGGTACAGAAACCAGCGGCAATAAGGAGATCAAATACACTGCACTATTGTTGGTACACAAAGCACGATATCTGTCTTCGCTTGAGAAAAAGCAATCCACTGCGACGAAAAGTATTTTCGACAAATAACCACGTCAGAATTTAACGGATCAACTGCACTTCAATAGTGGTGATAGATTTTTAACTATCGAGTGTTTTGCTGCACAATGCGGACATAAATACACGTTAAAACATACGAAAAACGGATAAATTTTGACTGACGAAAGTACAACACTAGTGCTAATGGCCGTCACAACAATGGAACACCAGTTCCCTACCTAGATCCTTCCAACCGAAATTGTTATCCATTAAACTCGAGCCCGCCACGAGAAATTGGTACCCAATACTAACCTAGATTTACTGCTGTTTGAAATCTAAATTCAAACATTACTGATTTTCGGCTCCGCAAAGTGTCAAAAACGACTGAGTCTAGTAAAGAAACAAGCTTGTTAAAAAATAACTTCCAAGAATTTCCGATGTACTTCGAGAATCATCCGAGAACTACCAGTAATTTGTGTGAGCTTCCCAGAAGTTCCTTACAAGAACTTTTCAGCAGGTCGAATGATTTCTGGGGGCCTTTTGGGTCCTATAGAACTGGGTAAAATTTCAGGTGGAACTATATTTTAGCGCCATCGGTTTAAATATTACATAGGATTTTCTATGGGATAACTTACTTTATCAAATAAAAATCTGGAAAAGTTACTCATTAACCTCTAAAATTAAGTCAATCAAACAACTCCCTAGGAAATTTTACAAGGAAACTTTTCTTCCATGACCGCAAAACGATCCGACGCACAAAAAAAACGGTCAAAAGTCTATTCTCACCATTATCAACGTTTTAGTGCCTAGGTGTCTCCAGAGAAGATTCTTCTTGAAATATGCACCTTAATTTTTATTAAGTGGGTATTACACTAAGAAAATCTAACTTTTTTTTAGTTACGAGATAATGGGTTTATATCTCCGACAAAGTTATAGAAAATCAAATTTTAGTAAACTTTGCTCCACCATCAAATTTCTACATCTTAACCCCAAAGAGATAAACACCTCTATTCCCGTTTTCGTACGAATCGTTCGTTCGTACGAACGACTCGATTCGAACGAGTTCGAAAACGGCATTCTGGTTTTCGTACGAACCCGTTCGAACGCAAGCTTTTTCGAAAATAAACAGTGTTAGTGGTACCAGATGCACTTTGACATTTCTTAACAATTCGAAGCATGGACCGCGCACGAAATTGACATTTTTCGGTCATGTGGACTATCAAACGATGTCAACAAAACAATAACATTGTTAAAATTTTGTTTTATGATCAGTTTGCTTTCAATTCTTAAAAACATAGGAAAATCCACGAACCTCTCATTTTATCTGTCAAACTTTCAAAGCGAATCAAAAGAAACATAGTGTAGTACTAGAATTTCGACTAGAATGGGGTACGTTAATCGATTTGCTTGGGACCAATAGGCTATATAGTCAAGTAGTGAGCCAATTTGAAATCGTTAGTTTCCACCGGTTGGTATTACCTAAACCATGTTCAGAAAATTATGGACACATTTAACACAACCAGGTATATGGCAACACAATCAAAACAACTTTCAAACGATAAAGGTGTACACTAGACTGATGCTAATTTTGACATTTTCGCTCCACAGTGCTCATACGGTTCCAAATCGGGTCCTGATTAGTCTCCCAAAATTTGAACTCATTTGCAAAGAAACTAACTTGGCACAAACCATTTGAAGTTTATATGGACATTACTATGGGAAATCAAAACTTTTTGTTCATTGTCTTCTTACCTTTTTCCATATTGCACTGTTCAGTAATTCAAAAGCCATACTTATGGAAAATTTTCTCAGCAGAATATAGTTGTTGAGCCAAACGTCAAATAAAATAGTTATTAATTGTTTAAGAGATTGATAATCTTATGGCATGATCAAGCAGCTGTTTTGTGAGCAACACTGTATCTTGCAGTGTGACATAGTAGCCATGATTTTTGTGCTCTATTCTAAGCGCCAGAAACACCAATGTTTCCTGCTGAACAGTTGATTGAGCATAATCGTAAGACATTAGTGGCTTGAATTGACGCATTCGGACGTCATTCGGACGTATTCGGAGCTGGCAGCACCCTCTCAGATTTCAATGAAACTTTCTGGATGTGTGGACCTTGACTAAATATGCCACTTTGCATACATAGTTTTTCCAAAATTTATCTAGACTAACATTTGAGAAGGGCCAAACTTGCTCTGCCGATTTTTTTCAAAAAAATATTATGGAAAAATGACAACTCCTACAAAAATGTGTATGGATGACTTTTAGGAAATTGTCCAAGTTTTCAAAAAAAAAAATACTGGAAAAAATTTCATTTGAGACCTACACTGAAAAAAATCAATTTTTAAAATTTAAAGTCGATTTAAAAAAATTAGCCACGTTCGATTTGGATGAAACTTTGCCTCAAGATAGGTAATTATGTTTACTACCAACCGTCCATACATCGCGAGATGGACACTTTTAAGGAAAAAAAGTTTTTCTTGCAAAAACTTTTTCATGCCTGTACTGATTTTTTTAACGTACCATTTTTACACAAAACTAAACCAGTGAAGCTCAAAATCATCTCAGAACCCAATGAAGCTCCATCTGTGATTAAATTTTGTCTAATCAGTAACTAATCACTTGGATTAATCGGGAATTCCATATGAAAAGGGCTACGCCAACCAGCTGCGAGATGGAAAATGACAGGTGGGCAGGAACTCACGGTCTCCCAGTGTTGGTGAGTTCTTTGCCGTTAATGTTCACGAAAAGTTCACTATTTTGTCATACAGAAATTCAAAACAAAATTTTTATCTGTGGATTTGGACAGTTTCTGACCTGTTTCATACGACCGGAAAGTGTATGCTGGTCACAAACGCCGTGCCAAACTGATTTCCTAGGCAATTAATCAATCTTTCATGTGAATTTCGCTAATAAACACGAGGAGCATTTCTTATAGCAAAACTTGCCATAACAAAATGGGCGGTTCATTTTAGTAAACAAACTAACACTTCTTCCGACTGTGTCACCTCTCTTACTCGCACTTGTGAGGACCGGAGCTAGGTATATCGCTCCTTCCAGATTGTCACTCACCATTTTGTAGCCCATAGGACCCCAAAGGCCCCCGAAAATCATACTGGAACTGGAATTTGAATTTTGCCCCACCCTAATGTTGACACCTCATTATCGACGCATCTTTAGCTGCGTCGTCCGTTTAACGAAGTCACTAACGACAACCCAGTGGTGGAAACCGACAACTATTGTGTGGCCATAAGATAGACAATTGATGGACCCACAACTTTATAGATCTTTCCAATGTCCATCTTTTGCATTTATTTTCAATGTAAACATCGCGGCAGATAACGATCATGTAACTTCGATTCAACTTATAGTCTGCGTCGTTCAGCTCGAACGACGCAGCTTTTAACAAAAAGAGCGAATAAAGAACAATGAACGCACCATCAATTATGGATTCTGGATTAAACATATTCATTCTGTTGGTAAAGACGATATCAATAAATTCTACACAAAAGATTAATTAAAAATCCGAATCGTACCACACAATGCTATGAAAAGGATATAAATTACCGCGTGTCTACACCGTAAATTTCCGCGTCACACTCGAGCGAAAAGTTCCACGTAATCGAATCCAACAAGCGAAAGCACCCTCCAAACAAATTGAAAAGAATATATCCCCCCTCCCTCAAACCTCCCCCCCCCCCCACTCGCTCAAGGGGTCACCTCGAAAGAATGCACATTCACAAATCACCGAAAACCCTTTGCTTCCATAGTTCCTTGCGGCAATGGGAAAACTTTCGCATCCTCCATCGCTTTGTTGATTCGGAAGCTCTCCTTAATTAAAGTCATGCAAAAATTGTCTGTTAGTGGAAGCCACGTTCACTCGAAATAAACTTTCCGTCGAAAGCGAATCACGAGCTAGACGTAATCAAGATTTATACATCTCAATTAAATGAATACTCCCACGTCACTGAAAAACAAAAAAAAAACACAATCAACGACCGCGAAAGCCAGTAAAGTTCGGAAAGTAGCTTTTCTTCCTATTCGGTCCCACGGATTTACAGTGCGAGCTCGTGGTGGGGGTGGGCTTTCAACGATGAAACAAAAGAAGCCCGGTTCATCCCTTTATTCTTCGTGGGTTCATCTTTTCCTTTGATTGGAAAAAGTAGAATCCATATTTCACCTTCAAGGGGCGCTGAGAAAACAAAATGCTGCGAAGAGGAGGGAAGCGGAGTTTAGGTCTGAGTGAGCGGAACAAAAGAATTTTCCGCTTTCCGCCGACGGCTGGCGGGAGCTGGCGCGAGAGTGGCGGAGAAGATCCGATAAATGGCACAGGAAAAAAAAAAAAAAACGTCCATGGGAAGGAACATGTTGCGCGTGGCTTTGAAAACAATGACGGTGCGGTGCTTCGGAATTGTTTTATGTTCCTGTCAGTATACGGGGCTGTGAGCTGTGTGCGATGAAAACAATTAGAAAGTTGTCTTGTGAAGCGCCGGTTCCGGTATTGTGGAGTTTGAAAAATAAAAAAAATGGAGCGAGACACAAATGTGGGGAGCATTCTGCTGATTTCTAGGATAAGCTTAAAACAGCGACACGTGTAAGTTTGTTAGAGATACTAAGGTCGTTGGGATTAAATAACGTTCCAATCGGCACTTATGCCTGCATTAAGTATATCCACATATATTGATAGGACACTTCTTAATGAAAAATAAATCCGGCACATTTAGGTGAGACACTTAAAAAGTTCTTATTGATGCCATCCTGAAAAGATCAGGCTTAGGGAGCATCAATTAATTACGTAGAATTTCTTTTTTCAATTTTAGACGCCCCTTGTAGTGCATTACCCATACCTTAAAAGAAATACCAAAGAAAACATGGTCAAATGATCAGATATCCCAAGTAAAATTTGAGGATTTATTAAATACTACAAAGCTACAATAAAACAACATTCATGAAACCCTGGTCAAGGCTGTTTTGCCATTGATGCATCCACCAACATCTCATTGATACTAGAATCTGTCTAAAGGGTGTCCCACATCAAATAACATCACGGAAAAAATGCTGTAGAAAATTACCCATTGGGTATTTTCTCTTGAAAATTTGGGTAAAAGTAGTTTGTAGTGTATTGTTCGAAAGTTCGAAAAAAAATGGCTACACCCGAAAATCAACGTCACGAATTGAATCTGCGCAAGCACCTGGAAAATCCTCAATCGGGATATCGGAAAACAACTCGGAATCGTGCAGTCAACCGTGAATCGTATGATTAAACGTTGCTACGAAGCTCAGGATCACAAGCGTGTTGTGAAAGCGTTTAAGCGGAATCCCAATGCTTCGGTCAGAGATGTGGCCAAAAAGTTGAATCTGTCCAAGTCTTTCGTTCAAAGAGCCAAGAAATACATGATTTGGCAAGCGATCTGCTCATGTGGAAAACGGAGTGCGCCGTTCGTGACTACCGGGACTGCAAACGAGGAGATCTACCTCAAGGAGTGTCTACAGAAGCATCTGCTTCCTCTGTTCAAGCAACACGAGGGTCCTACGATCTTCTGGCCGGATCTAGCTTCGTGCCACTATTCAAATGTTGTCCTGGAGTGGTACGAAGCCAACGGGGTCACTTTCGTACCCAAGGACATGAACACCCCCAACGCATCGGAACTAAGGCCCATCGAAAAATACTGGGCTATTATGAAGCATCCCAAGGAGGTCAAATCTGAGGAAGAATCACGGAAGCACCGAAATAAATAGACAGTGGCTGAGATAGCGAGGGTTCATGTCGGAACTGGAACAGTTTGTTGTACATCTATTAGGGGCACAGTATCACTAGCAGCTTCGGCCAGACATATACCAGTATCTTACCTGATGAAAAGCTAGTGTTCCATCAAACCGAAGAACAGATGAGGATGCTACACAGAAAAAAAAGTTATTAAATATTACATCTAAACTGCTGCAACCAGGTCAATCCATCGGCTGTGTAATATAACATTGCGAACAAAATTACATCAATTGGTGTAATATTGTATCTGCTCTTTACTATTACATCATTATTTCATACATCAGCTTTAATTACATTGATCGATATTACATTTTTAATTTGCTGTGTAGAAGCGTCGGAATAGACAGTTGCCGAAGGTACAGGCACAATAGACTGCCAGCGAAAATGGTAATTTTTAATTTTGCTAACAAACCATATACAAAATGTTTATTGCCTCGAAAAATGACCCTATGCTAAATTTGAGCTCAATCGGACATGATTTAGGGGTGGCGCAAACGCGTCAAAGTTTGACTTTTTTCACTCTCGAAAATCTCCCAAGGGGGGGGGGGTACGGCTACCGGATTTGTGTACTGGTACGATAGCAGCAGTTTTCCATAAGCTGGGGAACGTCCTCTCGGACAGCAAATCGGTAAAGCCAGCCAGCGAGCGCAGTATTTCACAAAATTCGGAGGAATTCCTTCAAATCCGGGGCTTTTTGGTGCATAAGATTGGTCAAAACTGTATGGACATCATCTGGCGTGAAGCGTAGTAAGGGGAAATTTAAGTCATATTCATGTCGATCGTTGACGCTTTAAGCCGGGAGGCGAGCTTGCCTTGCACCGTAAACACCTTGAAAAAACGTAGCGAACAAATTTACGATCTCTTCCGGCGATGTTGCGGTTACGCCGTCTAGAACAACTGTGTTGGGTAGGTGATTGCACATCCTTTGCGACTTCACGAATTTCCAGATATTCGATGAGTTTTGTTTCAGGTTTGACTGTGTTCGTTGAACATGTTCTTCGTAGCTAGCGGCGAGTAGTTCGTTGTATTGAGTTTCAATTGAACGAAGAGTATTTCGGTTGTCCTCGGATTTAGAGATGAAAAACCGTTTGCGGGCCTTGCGGAGTTTGTTGCGGAGGTTACGCAGCTCTGTATTCCACCAGGGTTTCCACGCAGAGTAGCCGGAGAAAGGTCTACGAAGAGGAACACACTCGTGGAAAATTGCGTGCGGGTTTTCGTAGAACTGGTTTGTAATGACGTCAACTGAATCGCCGTTCAGAACCAGGGACCAATTAACTGCTGTAAGTATGTGATCTAGGGCGGTTAGGTCACAGTTTTTAAGATCAAATACTGCTGGGGCATCATGACGATCAGGTAGATTGTAGTGCGCAACGAGGTTCAGAATGAATAGCCTGTGATGGATGTCAACATTAAGCAGTGGAACCGCTGGTTCAAGGAGATCAAAATCGTCTGGATTGGTACACACTTAGAAATTATTATTTTTACACGAGACGTAATTCTGCTTTGACGTAAACCATGGAACGTAAACAAGCATGGCATGTAAAATTAAGTGTTCTGAAACTGAAACATATGCAACTCGACGAAAAGTGCGTTTGATTGAATTGATTTTCTCGTCCTTTTCAACTGATTTTTATGTCAAAAGGGACGCTTGCATGTGTCGGTCTCAGGGCACTGAAATTTACATGTCTTTTTCGTAGTGTGTAGTGAATGCCAAATCAAGCAGCTTTCCATTTGTGTTTACAATTGGGTTAACCTGAATAAGACCATTAGCAAGCATTTGTTCGGTAAGAGCCACTTCCTGCTCCGTCGATGAGTTTGAAGTCAGATACCCGCTCATGTCCTCGTCGAAATTCCAGAGTAAATGAGGGAGATTATAATCACCCAGCACCATGATGATATCATCGCTCAAGGACGTCTCTGTAATATTCCGTATAGCTACGGCATGTAACTTGTAGAGCTCGGGACCTGACAAAGGGTGAGCGTAGATTCCGGAGATGAACAGTGAGCGGTTCTCCAAACTAATTCGAACAATGACCTGTTCGAGCTGGTCACAGTTCTCCAACGAAACCAAGGAGCAAGGGTGCACAGATTTGACTGCTATGAGTGTTAATTGACTGGAAGATTCATTGCGATCGCAGCGGAATAATTGGTAGTCCGTCGAAATTTCACAGTCGGATATGTCCGGTCGAAGCCAGGTTTCTGTAAAGACCACTGCATCGTAATCACTACTCGTCAGTCTCAAACGAAGTTCTTGGATCTTCGAACGTAAACCCCTAACATTTTGATAGTAGATAGAGAAAACTGAATCCGAGAGGTTCTCCATCTCACTATCATTAACTCGTACCGAAGCAATCTCGGGTGCATTCATGGAGCGGTCCTGCGTTCGTCTCTGCGGGTTTGGCTCGGTCAATGTAGAGATGTCAGTGTTATCCAAAGTTTGGTTAACACCACTGGAACGACGACCAGTCGTCGCGCTGGAATCGGATGGTGGATCAGACAAAATACTGCTAAGAATTGCATCGTACTCGCCTTGAATGACAGGTTGGAAGACCCCGTCTCCATAACCACACACAGGGCCAAGACGACTGTTGGCCGATGACGGAGTGTGCTCGACTGTGGTGGAAGGATGGAGAAGTAAACAACACGTAAACAAGTAATTTGATGCTGCCGCTACTATCACAAAACTGACGAAAACCACTGCGCATGCGTATTAATACTGCTCAATTAAACATGTACTAATATAGCAAGAAAAACTAGCTCGAATGGATAATTTAAAACACTTGGTTACACTAAAAATAAAATAAAATCGCGTACGACAAAAACACGAGAAATATTAGAGTTAAACCATGTTGCCAGATGTGTTGTCAAGCTCATTAACCGGATGTCAGTTGCCATAAGTTTAAATCTAACATACCATGTATTTTTAAGGCAACATTGGGGGTGCAATTTCAAAAACCAAAGTCGATCGCGGCATGATAGTGATCCGATTTTGATGTAGATATGATGGATTTTAATTCTTAATACGCCAATAGATAGGAATTTTCTCTACGCATATGTTAAAATTTAGACTTTATCAATTTTCAAAAAGTCACTATTGAAAATTGCACGAATGTGCAACTGTTGCTATGATAATAAAAAATTATCACCGATTGCACAGATTTCAAAATCGAATTCCATCCTGTCTCGCCGGACGGACCTTATTCAATCGCCGCGTGTGGTGAGTGGTAGTGTCCGGTCGTGATCAGCAGCAGCAGCAGTGCTTTCGGTTCGTGGCGTCGTACATTTTTCTCCAATACATACCGAAAGGCTGCCCTCAAGAACCCTTGGTTCACCCAAGAAGGATGAAGAAGCCGCACCGCTACTGATCAGATTCAGTTGTTCGTCGTGAGCCACTGTGGGCCATCTATCCATGTTGAACATCCTAATAGCTCAACCATCACGACAAAACGGTCCTTTTCAGGACCAACGTAAACTATTATTGCTTAAGAGTTAATTTTCATTGAACGTTGGCTCGCCTTGCTGCCAGCCAAATCACCCCCAAAGCTCTTTGATAATGTACCCAGCAATCAAACGTTTGTGGTTAAATGCGTAACAGTATTGAAGTGGTACAAACAAATTCTCGCAATCACGGAATAGGTTTAACTACCCCATTTCCGGCCTATTAAGCACAGCCCGCAATTAGTCTTTCTTAATCTGGCGCAGTTTAGCACCAAACGGAATGTTATTACTGATGGCTTCCAAATTTATTTACCTTTCCGTATGTACCTTAAGATTTGATAAAGACAAACCAATCGTTGAGATATTGTCAAAAGTCTAACACTGCTTCTTGACGCCAAACTCGGCCTACGGATTCTAAACTCAGCCTAACGCATTGAAACGCCATTGAATTCACTTCGGCCTATCGGATGAAGGTAACACATGATTCGGTCGGAGCGTTTCTTTTGTTTTTGTGAATTATGGGTGCAAACCTTTATATCACGCGTTCTCATTGACTTCGTTCGGTAGCTTATTAACTAAAGTAGAGTACCAAACGTATAATTGACTTGTTAACTCTGAAATCATGGATTTATTTGATGGTTTCTGCTCGCTAGGCCCAAAATGGGCGATTAGGCCGAATTAGTTCTCTACCCTACCACATGACCATGTCAATTAACCAGAAACACTTCGAATTAAGGTAAGGTATTCTCCAGGACGCTAGAAAAAAGTAAAAAAAAAAATGAATTCATATGATTGATCGTGAATATTTCGCGATTGGAAAATTTTAGCAAGAAATCCTGCTCCTAACATTGTTCGCTTTTTTATTTTCTATTGCATAAACTAAAAAATCCGTGCGTTTTGTGCACGAAATTGCGTCAGAAAACGAGGAGTTTCCGTGATGGGAAAAGTGGTTTCCCTAACATAGTCGCCAAATATTGATACCAAGCACGTCAAATCTACGGTCGGGTCTTGGATACATCCTCTTTCTTTTCCCGAAATGTTGATTTTTTTTAAACATTTTTTTTTTTAATTTTTGACGAAAAATTATGATTTTTTAGTAGGGGAAACGCTCCTATAGTTGCGGTACGTTAGAAGCGTTAGATTCCTATAGTTGTGTATGGAGACTCAATACACAACTATAGGAACCTAACGCATCTAACGTACCGCAACTATAGGAGCCTTTACCCTATGTATTTTTTTTAAGAATATTCAATCCTAAGTTTCCTACAACTTTGTCTCAGAGGTCATTTCGATTAGATAAGCCGTTTTCGTGCTATGAATTATTGATAAATATCGAATGCACCATTTTGTAAAATTAGGCGTGTGTCAAAATGGTCGAATTCCGGTACAAACTTAGTTTATTGCCTCTAGTGAACAATTATGCGAAGTTTCACGGAACTTGTAGAAGGAAAAATGAAATCGATTCTTTAGTTGTTCCACGCCTGCTAAATTTCCATTCCGGACCACTGTGCAGTGATACCGCCACAACAGGGTGGATTTCACTGAGGATGATATAAATCTTCGCACCTGCCCCCAAGATTACTGATATTCGCTTCATTTCTCTTATATTCGTTCGTCGTGTGCGACGGTACTCGAAGCATCGGTATCTCAGCAAAACTCTCGAATGATGTGGATGCCCACATAAAAGCAAATCGTAAATAATGCTCGGTGAGTGCCGATGCACCACTCAAACCTTCGGGCTGCGTGCTCTTCTTCTCTTTGTCGTTCGCATCACGAGCGGTGGAGAGCGTTCTTCGTATGCTTTGGTCTTCATGACGAAGCGAATGGTTTTTCGCATCAACGCGATGCTCAAGGCTCAAGCTCAATGACAGCGGAAGCGGAACGGCAACGGCAGCGGAAAAGCCCGATCTGAGTAAACCTACTTGTCGGATTGAAAACTAATTAGAACCAAATCGACTTTGGCTAGTCTTTTTGATGTCATTTGTGACAACTGTCAAACTTTCCGTTTCCGTTCCGCTACCGCCCACATTGCACTTGGGCCTTCATGCTTTGATCCTCGTGTAAAATATTTGAATATTCTCTAATGATGTCGCACGAAGCGTATTGGCGCTGACAATGTCTCTCCGTCGGGAAGCTATTTTTTTTTCTAACGATGTTTATCATTAATGTTTGTGTAAATGAAACAAAAAATATTCCCTTTTGCACTAACGCACGTAAACTCACTTTCAAAATCAAGACACTCGTCATCACAAGCAGCGTTGCCAGGTGATTTTCAGAAAAAATAAAACTGGAGCTGGTAAAATATAAAATCTGGAAAAATTTGGAATGCTCCAAAAAATTCTCTTTTTAAAATAATGCTATTGAAATCAAAGTGCCAATCGCCCGTAAAAATAGGTCAGTATGATCATCTGGAATTTATGTAAAGTACTAGAATAGTTATAAATTACATGTTTAAATAAATTATATAAATCAAATAACTTGTAAGCATTGCTAAAATCATCCAAAAGTTGAAAAGTATTGACACGGTGTGCCCAAAAATATATCTATTATATTAGTCTATCTATTCTATATATTCTATATCTATTAGTCAGCATTTCAAAAATTGAGTTAAATGTGGGTAAAAAACATCAGAAAATATGGTTAGAATTGTTTTTTAAACTGAAACTTTTTAAAAAAGAATGAGAAGCAAAGAATCAAGGAAATTTTATGGGATGGAGTTTTTAAACTAATAGTCGATGTAGCCCTTACTATTTGATGCAATGCCAGAATTTAAAGATTTTATTAGTTCTAAATAATTCCAATACTACTCTGAGGTTGATCAGATTTACAGTTTAATTCTTTACATCATACAACACACAACACCCAGCAGACCAGTAGGCCATTTAATTTTGAGGCAAAATTCACCGGGCTGAAGTGGGAATCAAAGCCTAACATCGTGGGACTCACACACAGTTTAACTAAACTACGGGTAACTCTTCTATTCGCATGACCATTACGAATAATGTTATGCCAAAGAATAATTTTATTACATTACTAAAATGAAAGTCTGATAGCTTCATTTTTGAAGTATCAGAATCATGCAATGATTCTAAATTCTGGAATTTATATTTTTCCTGCGTCCCAGATCATTTTTCTTAGTCTGAATTTACTTGAAACTCTTCACAGGATATCTTCACCTTATTTTTAGTTCAATTTGAATCATCCTAGAACTCCATCAATATTTCTTTTCTATATTCCCCTAAAATAATCTTGAACATATCTTAACTTTTCCAGTAACATTCTAAGAGTTGTTAGCATTACCTCTAGTAATATCTTATAAATCACTCTCCAATTCCACAACTCCCTCAAACTGGCAAGAAATTGTTCAATTTTGTGTCCATTTTTCTCTATGAAATTCTAAAAATATTCTTAAAAATTTCCTTGGTACACTCTTTAGAATGACCATCCACGTTTCTCAGATTTATCCGATTATTCCCTTTGAACTGCTTTGTAGGTAAGGTCAGAATTGTTATGAAATCCTTTTCAGTATTACCTAAGTACTCAAGTACTTTGCCAGAATGGTTTTGAAAGTGTCCCAGATATTGCGCCTAAAATTTTATTAAAATTAATCCCCATAGAAACATTGGACAGAATTTCTTTGAAATTATTCTCAGGCTTCGTATCAGCACACTCCTTAAGTTTCATCATAAGAATTTTATGATTTCTCTTCAGGATTGTATTTCCTTTATTGACAAAATCTCCATGCAATTGTCATCAGAGTTGACAAGAAATTGACACCGTCTTTAACCAGAGGTTGCACAGACTGAATATTTAGCACTAGACAACGGACAACACACCACACCCATTAGACCAGAAGGGAAATTTTCAGGTTGCCAAAATTTGCACCGGCGGGAATCGAACCCTCACTTCGTGGCACTCATAATACGCCTAAATGATGGGTGACGCCGCACGACTACGAAGCCCACAAAGACGGATGTTATTCTACTCAGAAGTAGCTTGAAATTCTCCTTTGATTTCACAAAGAATTCGCCTCACACTTAACTGTGATCTATTTTCAGAATAACCTTAAAATTCCAATAATTTCCAACGTTGATGGCCTTTAATAATTAAAGTAGCAAGTTTGGATTTTTATTTTTTTATTGGAGTTAAAATCAATTGCAATGGTATTTTCAAAGCAACATGTTTAACAAATATGGGAAAATCTGGAAATATACGTGGTCTGTCTGTGTATCTGGCAAGACGACTAAGAATCTGTTAAATCCAGATAAATCTGGAATACTGACAACGCTGAAAGCAACCACACAAAGCCTCGTTCATGAACGATAATAGCAATGATGCTCTTCATTAAGAGGATCAATCCGGGTCTTGGCGAGTAAGAGAGGTGACACAGTCGGAAGAAGTGTTAGTTTGTTTACTAAAATGAACCGCCCATTTTGTTATGGCTAGTTTTGCTATAAGAAATGCTCCTCGTGTTTATTAGCGAAATTCACATCAAAGATTGATTAATTGCGTAGGAAATCAGTTTGGCACGGCATTTGTGATCAGCATACACCTTCCGGTCGTATGAAACAGGTCAGAAACTGTCCAAATCCGCAGATAAAAAATTTTGTTTTGAATTTCTGTATGGCAAAATAGTGAACTTTTCGTGAACATTAACGGCAAAGAACTCACCAACACTGGGAGACCGTGAGTTCCTGCCCACCTGTCATTTACCTTCCAGGTATATGCTGATCACAAATGCCGTGCCAAACTGATTTCCTACGCAATTAATCAATCTTTGATGTGAATTTCGCTAATAAACACGAGGAGCATTTCTTATAGCAAAACTTGCCATAACAAAATGGGCGGTTCATTTTAGTAAACAAACTAACACTTCTTCCGACTGTGTCACCTCTCTTACTCGCCTAGCCCAAATCCCACCTATAGTCGCTATATTCATAGTCTGGCGGATAGATTTCGATCTATCAAAAAGCTGAACCAATTCTATATGTTGTAGACCAACAATTGAAAAGGTACTATCAACTTTTATAAACAAAACGTTGATTATTATTTCCTCGCCAATGGAAGGTAAATTACCAGCATCATCGGATAGCGGAAACTTTCCACAACCTAAAGATGGTGTTAGTTTGTGTAGGCGAGCCTTGAGTCACGAGAAAACGGTTTCCGAAATTTTGTTGTTGGTCGTGATTTGCTCGATTGGTTCCGCTATATGACAGCTCAATTGGTTCCCGAAATTCTATCCGCCAGACTATGAACATAGCGACTATAATCCCACCTGCTCTAACAATATTGGGCGATTTTCAAGCAGATGCTCAAGATGACTGGGATGCCGTTGACATGGTGAGATGCTGGAATATACTGCACTCAAAAAATTTCACACGTTTGATCAAAGTGTTTAAACACTTGATTTTTTAAATGCAGAATCACATTTACTTTAAGTGTATTTCACCTTGGTTCGATGTGTTATACACGTTAATTTAGAGTGTTTCAAACTTTGAAATGTTGAAAAATTTTCACTTTCTATTAAAGTGTATTGCACATTGAATCACGCTACTGCTCAAAACAGATGGATTTAAAGTGTTTTGCATTTCAATACGATGTGAATTGCTTGCTCAGAAAGGTAAACATCGAAAACAAGAGTTGTGACTTTATCCTATTAACCCGCCTCATATATGAGAACAACCCTGGCACAGTGAGATAGAACGAAGACTCCGGCAGCAGCACACCTCAACAGCCCATGATCGAATCCCAAATCAGACCCATTAAAAAGATATGTGATAGCTCCGGCTTCTGGCAGTTTTGATTATATATTTGTCGTTTCAATTTTTTCGTGTCGGTAAAGTAGAAGTCAATAAAGTAGAATATTGAACTATGGTGTGCAAAGCTATTGATATCACCATATGAGACACATAGAATCCAAGTGTGTCACAATTCAAACCCATAGTGTTCAGGCATGGTTCATAGCATAAGATTCACACATGAAATGGATGTGTTTCACAATAAGCGCAAAATTAAGTGTGAGACACATGATGATGGCGTGTGGAATTTTTTGAGTGTGGATAAACTGGCCACTGAGGTTGACCAAGCTTTTGTACAGCGGCATGCATCGTGAAGATAGTTCACGATTTCTTCAGAAGCTCTTCGAAATATTTTTCGGATATATTTTATAGAGTGCAATCAAAAAGCTTAATTTTGATATTTTGAGATCTGCCTACTAGATATAAGAGAATTGGTAAACGATCCAAAGGTCATATCCGAAGTTTACCATTTCAACATTATTTAAACGATTGTTAAGCAAATATTGTCGATATCTGGAAACGAATTAACCCCGCTATTGTTTAAATAGACTCGTGCCCTAGCATTCATATTTAATTAACGGGTTATTTTATTTTCCCTTCTATTGATTTACAGCATCATACCCGGTTCATCTGGCAGCCAAACAATATCTGCCAACCGTCGTAGCACCCACCATAGCCACCCCCACTCACGTGAGTATGGTTCATCCAGCGTTGTCTGTTTGATTTATAAAATTACGTTTCCATTTAAAAGTCTCCAAGTGATTTGATTTGAAAATTAAAAATATGCGCTATTTCAATTTTCCAAACACCCATCGCGTGCCATTCATTCCAGATTAAACAGCTGATCCCGGTGACGACCGCTTCGACCACCCACCACCACGGCAAAGGCATCAGTTATTCCTCATTCACCCAGCAGGCAAATCCTGCCGCTCTAGCTCACCTGCAAAACCACGCTCCCTACTACAACACCGCCGGAGCCCACTACTACCAACAACAACAGCAACAGCAACAACAACAACAACAGCAACAGCAACAACAACAACAACAACAACAGCAACAGCAACAACAACAACAACAACAGATACACCAATACCAAAATCAGCAAGCCCAGCCACAGTCACCTGCGCGTTTCCAAATCTATTCTACGGTGGCGACCCCATTGCAAAAGCCATCGATCCTGTACGCCCAATCGGGAGCCATCTACGCCACGGCAGCCTCTCCTCTGTACCATCAACAGCAGCAATCCCAGCAACAACAACATCAACATCAACAACAACAACAACAACAGGCCCAACAATCGTCCCCGATCCACTACGGTTCCCATCTGTATCATCCGCAACCACCTTTGCAATCGTACGCCCCCCTAGCCAAACTCGCCTACACTCCGGGAGCTGCCTCGCTGCAGAAAGGCTTCTATCCGTTTCAGTGATAGGGAACATCGCCCTATCGCTCGCTCGCTCCCTCTTCGGTTCGGAGGGCGATCTGGTCTGCCATCATCATTCCGTTTAGCGTTAGTTTTCCGGCAAAACAATAGCCAAGCTGAGTCTCCTCCTTCCCCGGCACCCACACTGTCACGTGCATTGTCGGTGCGTTTGTTGGTGTCCGATATTTATTGGTTTATTGATAAGATTGAAGTTTGTTATGTATTTTTTATTTTATATTTGCCCTATACAGCATTGAAACACAATAGGGAGGGGATTGTTGATGTTGATTAATAGACCGACGATCGTTAAATCGAGCACAATTGTTTCGCGGTGGAAAATGATTGAGAAATCCTTGCGTGCACCTGGTACCGGGCAAGGGCTGGCGTACTTCCCTCAATTTCAAGCAGCAGATTTGTATTTCCCGATTGCAGTTATTGAGCTTTATAGGGAGCAACAAATTGCAGCTCATGGAGAATGAAACGCAATTTTTCAGCATACACCGTTTGAAATTCATTTAAATTTCTCCAATATAGCGCACACGTAGCTAACGCAATGTTTGGCTCAAATTTACATAATATTTCATTACATTTAAACGCAATAGGTTTCCTACGATATTTACTTCCATTATTCCATTAGCTTGGAAGGTAGGAAGTATCCGAGAGTGAAGCCAATGATTGAAATGAATACAAACATAGTGATGGCTAGTAGAAATACTCAGAGAAGCTAGCATTTCACACGACTTTTACTTTTGATTCGATTTACCCACAGTAATAATTGAGTGCATCGCAATATTTTGCAACTGAGATCAATTAACATTAGAGCTACACACTTAGTTTTGATGTAGACTACGTCTTACGGGAAGGTACTGGGGTAAATCGAAAATCTAAAATTGCGACCGTCACGAAAAGATGTAATTTTTTGAGCTTGAGCTTGAGCTTGATTGACCGCCCACGGTTGCTACTCTGTTATTGCCAGATCAGCTGTAATTACACAGAGAACCAATAGACGATGCTTGGGACTAGCAATCATCCTCAATGTGTAAAAACTGGTGATCTTAAATTAGGCAATACCAGCGCCGGCCGCGCCCGAACACAGGTCAAGAAAGGAATGGGAAGGATTGTGTTGACATGACACTCGCTTTGATGGAAGCCGAGAACACCTCTGCACTTCCACGAGGAATCACAGGGATGTTGGGTAAGAGGGTTGGGTTTGCAGCAGGGTTCGTTTTGGTAAATGATAAGCTAAATTAATGTCCTAACGATCATATAACGCGAAGGAGCTTGGGACTAAACCCACGGTCTTCTGCTCAGTAAGCAAAAACGTTTGCCACTAGGCAGACGAGCACCTTTTTAATCACCGAGTTGCTGTTATTACCATGTAGTCATATTAACAAATAAAACGATTGACGAATCTTGAATGTGGATGGGCCTGAGATTAGACTCATGATGTTCTGCACAGTAAGCAAAAACGGTTGCTCTATGGCCACCGAGCCCCTCATATCACATAATACCGTTGCTCAAATTTTTGTATCCATTCAAACCCGGAACCAACGACAACAACGAGTTTCGCAAGATACACGATACACAAGCGATTTTACCATAAATCTCTTTGATATGTAAGGACCTGGGACCGCGTTTTTCTGCTCAGTAAGCAGGCTACTGTAACCGACGATCTTTCAAATCCGAAAACTAAAAACTACGAAAAAGTACTTAGGCCTTCATTAAGTTCCACTTTCACGCGACGATCAATGTTTCAATTTGCTCTTTACGTATTGTTCAGGCTATAAATAGGCTCTTTTCAAAAGTTACGCGAGAAATACGCACAATCGTCGCCTACCTCGCAAAACTGGTTCCAAACGACAACAAAGGCATAAGCAACGATGGATTGTTGAACTTTGCTGGCTCCAGTGGTGTAGTGCACAGCAAAAAAAAATGTAATATCGATCAACGTAATTCAAGCTGATGTATGAAATAATGATGTAATTGTAAATTTGTAATTTAGCAGCACACACCCTGGTCGACCACTGTAAACCAATCTGCCGTTAAGCGAGTGTGTACCTACTGAAACCTGGCCGTAGGCCTATGCTATACCGTATAGCATAACGACCTTCTTCCACTAGCAGGCCTGTTTCTGTTTGCATAGACAGTCCCACTAGTTTCCGATACATTTATAGGGGATAGTAGGAGATTAAAAGAATGGAGAAGAGTTAAAGAGGTTTTTTTGTTGTTGTTTTGCTGAAAAGAGAGAAACATAACTAAACGAAATTACACCTGCTGAAAATAGATAAGTCTATTATTTTGGTTAGTGATCGTTTGGATTTGGGTCACCCCACGTTGTGTTTAGGTTAGTATAAATAAATGATACTAAATAGTCATATAAATCACCACAGCTCATTATCTTCAGCGTTATCGGTTTTTGTTTCTGGATCTTTAGTTGCCTCTGTGATATACTTACTTGCGGCATACTATTTTGGGAGATTATATGAGCGTGTACCATGTAGCTCATCTCTCATCGTGATGGTGGGACATAGTAGACAAATTAGAGAGAAAACAAGGAGGTATTAGTATTAGTTATATGTAAACAAACAAAACAAAGGAAGAGAAGAGGAACGAAGAGCAGAAAAATAAAAAAGGAATAAAGTAGATAACAAAGAAAAGAAACCAGTGAAAGACATTCATTGTCAGAGTGTACCTCGTGCGCGCTTACTCCGGCTATATTTTCGATTATTTTCCGCGTTCTTGTTCAGAATAAAATCCGAGTACGAGCCAACTAACTGCAGCTACGGTCCGTTTATCAAGCGAAACTAGATGATACTGAAATTTCGTGCTGGTTTTATCGTAAATGCGATCTGAATAATTGCAATTTGGTGTCCATCGTACAATTGTTAGACACAGAAGATAGTTGTAGTGCTCAGAAGTACATAGACAATAAACAGTATTGAAAACCTCTGGGATATCTGTGTGTCGATCCCCACAGTGGATTTGCAAGACTGTATGCGTTGTGTACCGCTGTGAATAAACTATATAGTGTATGAGCTAAACGAGGAGATAAAAACAAACACCCGAGAATAACAACAATCCTGTTTCATCATTGACGACCGCAGAGTTCAACTTCGCTTTCGATTGTAACAATCAGTCAACCTCCTAGCTGCTGCGAGCAGCAGGAGTCTCTGATCTGGATGGCTGATCCATCGATCACCAAACCACCGGACATCCCGGGAAACACACAAGGCAATCCCGGTCCTAGCCATGTAAACAAAGATAGACGTACCTTGCCTCTCTGGATCGATAGACATAACAAGCACGGCGATGCGGAGTATTGGTTGCTGCAGGGCATAAACAATGCTCCACTCCCAAGAAAACCTCTCATGATAGGGATATCTATTGAGCTCGCAGCTGGAGGACCTATTGCTTCAGCCATATCAGAATCTCGCGGGACGAAATACACCCTTCAAGTTCGTAACAGAAGCCAGGCCGAAAAGCTGCTCAACATGAATAAGTTAACTGATGATACACCAGTTCAGGTAACTTATCACCCTACGCGCAACATATGCCGATGCGTCGTTACTTGCTGGGATATGGTTGAGACTGACATCGAAGAGATTAAGGAATATCTTGAGAAACAGGGTGTTGTGGATGTACGGCGTATCTCTCGTCGAACTCAAGAAGGTCTAATCAACACTGGAACAATGATATTAACGTGCAAAGGAACGGTTCCACCAAAACACGTCAAGTTCGGTGCCTTGCGCGTTGCAACCCGTGTGTTCTACCCTTCACCCATGCTTTGTTTTAGATGTTACTCCTTCGGTCATACCAAAACTAAGTGCAAAGGTAATACCGTATGTCGAAATTGCTCCAATGTAGACGAATCAACCGAAATCTGCGACAAACCAGCTTACTGCAAAAACTGCAAACAGAACCATTCGCCCGCCGACCGTTCCTGTCCAGCTTATAAGACTGAGGTGGAAATAATAAAAATCAAAACCGACGAAGGCCTGACATACCCAGAAGCCAAAGAAGCGTACAAGAGTAGAGTGACAAAATCTAAGGGTACGTATGCAAATGCACTGCAACAAAGATTGACCGAAGCCCAAGCGAAAAATGACGAAATTATCGCACTGACCAATCTTGTCAAACAAAAGGATGAAGCTAATAAATTACTGCTAAATGAAAACCAGGAGCTACGAAAACAAGTTACAGAACTTCAACAAACATTGAACCAAGTGCTGGAAGGTCAAAAGAGGTTACAGGAACAATTCAGGCAGCATGTCCAACAAAGTCAGCAGCATAATCAAGAGAAAAATCTACGTGACCAATCACAGTCAAAGAAACAAATCCCGGAACAGCCGTCAGGAACAAACTCCACAGAGAACCATCGTATGTCGACTAGGTCACAAAAGCGAAGCAAACTGCAAAGTAACAATAAGGATGCCGAAAAAGATTCACAGAATGCACATAAGAAAAGAACCGTCCCCAAGCTTTCCGGAAAACCTCCAAAACTTCACAAAAGTGAAGAACTGAATTTATCATTCAGCAACGACGAAAGCGACACTACTCTACATACTAACGCAACTGACGATTTGTCTATGAGAAACTTTTCAGACGATGAAATGGCTGAGATAGACAGTTAGACAGCCTAAACCACGTGTGAACCAAGCTTTACATGACCCCTGGCAACACCAATGGAATGACCCTACCTATCACTACGTAACTATTTATGGATCTGACACAAAATCATCAAACAACAAATGAAGAAATCGATCTGGAATTTCGTAACAGTGCCACTCTTCCCGAAATGCATGCCAACGATACGTTTCTTCAATTTGGAGGGGAAGAGATGAAAGTAGCCCCTCCACTGCCTGAACAGGCAGAGGTCGTACCGGGGATAGTAGACAAGGCCGTCAATAAACTAACGTCTCATCCCATCTCCGGTCTTCCTGTTGAAGCCATCGATAATACATCAGCTCAGAGGACTTTTGGAACGACTGCAGAACCACATCAACCACATCTACCAATAAACAGTATTGTGAGCCAACCAATAGGAAAGCAGCCGAACAACCTTCACACCACAAAAACAAACGAAGCAGCAGATTCGCCAAGCGCGAGGCCTTCCACGTCGACCCTGACCAGGAATGTTCCGGGCTTACCCGATGAGCCCCTGGCGGCAGTCGACGTGGATCGTACTACCCCCAAGGCAAGTACCATTTCAAATTCAATACCCCCCAGTCAACCCTTCACCACTACCGCGTCACCCTTTCCTGGTTTCAGCTATTCGAACAACCTTCACCTTAGAAGTGGTGCCTACGCTGCAAACTCGGGAAGAAACAATGAGGATAATCCCACAAAACGTTGCATCGCGGTACAATGGAATGTCAACGGCCTTAAGGAACGTTATGCAGAGTTGCAGCTAATTGTCGCTGAATACCTTCCTACTGTGATCGCCGTACAGGAGACACGACTCACCAAAGTACAGATTATGAACAAATTCCATCGTGCCGAGTATAAGTGGTCAATCCGACCAGGACCTTCTTCCAGCTCACAGAACGGAGTAGGACTCGCTGTCCATCACACAGTCCCGCATAAATTTCTTCGAGTGAACGCAGATTTACAAGCGGTAGCTGCCCAAGTGGATCACCCAATCAAAGCCACGTACGCATCAGTCTACATTCCATGCCACATGCCCCCTAAACAGTTGGAAATAGAACTGGAGCGTCTTGTGTCTGAACTACCACCACCCATTGTCCTTATGGGTGATTTCAATTCGCATAGCTCGCTTTGGGGCAGCTGTAAAAACGATGCAAAAGGAACGATTGTTGAAAACATTACAGCTCAACACAACCTTACCATCCTCAATACCGGGGAACACACGCGACTAGACCCTAGAAATGGTGCTACCTCCGCAATCGATCTTACGATCGCATCACCAGAAATCGTTTCAAAACTACAGTGGCAGGTAGACGCAGATAACCGGACGAGTGACCATTTCCCTGTGATCGTCAGCTCATCAATTACAATGCCGAAAACGCGTTGTCGAAGGCGATGGATCTACGAACAAGCTGATTGGCCAGAATATGAGAATATTCTGCTAGAGCGTATCCACCGAAACCAAACCTACTCAGCTGAAGAACTAAGCGAGAATATCGTTTATGCAGCAGAACATTCAATACCTAGGACATCGGGAAGGATAGGCAACAGAGCAGTACCTTGGTGGAACAACGAAGTCAAAACAGCGGTAAAGACGAGGCGAAAAAAACTACGTGCACTTAAACGCATCAACGATGATGACCCCCGCAAACAACAAGCATTGAAGGAGTTCCAGATGGCGCGCAACGCATCGAGAAAAGTGGTCAAGGAAGCTAAGAAGACATCTTGGGATACATTCGTAGCTGGTTTCAATCCTCAAACACCCAGCAGTGAAATGTGGCGAAAGGTGAACGCTTTACGTGGTAGAAGAATCTTCATAAATCCAGTGCTAATCGTTAACGAAAATACAATCGATGATCCCGTTCAGATTTCAGAGCACCTGGCTAGTTTCTTTGAATCGGTATCTCAATTTCCCGAATCTGGTTCATCAGTCGATGGAATTGTGAATGAAGACCTCATCAATGACCAGAACGATCCATTCAACAAAGATTTCAGCGTGGAGGAATTCTTCTGGGCGCTAGACAAAGGAGGAAACACGTCAGTAGGACCGGACAATATTAGCTACCAAATGCTCAGTCACTTACCATTCCGTATCAAAATTCAAGTGTTAGAAGCGATCAATAGAATATGGTGTTCCGGTGCTATCCCAGAATCATGGAAAGAAGGGATAGTAGTTCCACTACCAAAACCGGGAAAGGATCCTAAAAAACTAGGCAATCAACGTCCAATCACGCTGTTGAGTTGCTTCAGCAAAACTATGGAGCGTATGATCAACCGACGGCTGGTGGAGTACATCGAGCAACACCGTCACTTTAATCAAAATCAATTTGCTTTTCGAAAAGGAAGAGGCGTGGATACCCATCTGGCTTCGCTAGAGAAAACTATCCGTCAACCTTTTGATGAAGGAAAGCACTGTGAGGTCTTGATGATAGACCTGCAAAAGGCATATGATAAAGCTAACAGAAATAAAATAACGACGACTTTGGTAAACTGGGGCATCAAAGGTCGAATGCTACAGTTCATTATGAATTTCCTAACCAACAGGTGCTTTCGGGTGGCTGTAGGTGATTGCTTGTCGTCACGAAAAACCCAGGCGACCGGAGTCCCACAGGGATCAATCCTTTCTATTACATTGTTTCTTGTGCTGATGGAATCGGTTTTCGAGAAAATACCTAGAGGGCTACAAATTTTTGTGTACGCTGACGATGTTTTGATTTTGGCTATCGACGAGGATGCAAGGCAGGCTAGGCGGAAACTTCAAGAAGCTGCATCATCGCTTGGGATCTGGGCGGAACAAACACAAATGTCCATTTCGGCAGAAAAATCAAGCTTCATGCATTTGTGTAAGAAGCGTAAACACCCCGTATTACCCCCAGTCTTAATCAATAATACAGAGGTACCTGAAGTGCAGTATACCAGAATCCTCGGCGTTATCGTTGACAGAAGACTAAACTTCAAATGCCATGCAGCATCTATGCGACGATCCACGCAAAACATTTTGAATCTCCTAAAGGTTGTGGGCAACAGAAAGAATGGTGGTACGAGGAAAACTTTGCTACAGATTTCCAATGCGGTACTGCTACCGAAACTCCTTTTCGGGATGACATTTGTCAACGGCGGTAGTAGCACAAACATCCAAAATATGCAACCTCTCTATAACACGGCTATTCGAGAATCCTCTGGGGCTTTCCGAACTAGTCCAATAGACTCCATTATGGCTGAATCAGGACAACTTCCTTTTGAACACGTATTGGTCCTTAACGTTATCAGCAAAACCGTCCGCATGACAGAAAAAATCAGCAAGCTTTTTCCTCCATCATCCGTAAATGAAAACTCAACAGACAGCTGTTTTCCATCAATAAACAGAGCAACAGCGGCCTACACAAAACTCACTGGTAAACCGCTCCCGAAAATCGCCACACTTCACCGCATCGGAGATAGAGCGTGGAACGCCCTATGTCCCAACATCGATTGGTGTATAAAATCGCAATACAAAGTTGGTGACGCACCTGCCAAAGCACAACAGCTATTCCTAGCGACGTGCGCAACAAAGTACATGACATATCAACACATTTTTACTGATGGGTCAGTTACTCATGAACACGTTGGATTCGGGATCGCCTGTGATAATATAAATATTAGCAGAAACCTTCCAAAGGAATGTTCGATCTTTTCGGCAGAAGCCATGGCAATCCTGTATGCCGTCACAAACCTTTGTTCGGAAAACTCAGATGCTGTCATTTTCACGGACTACGCCAGCGTTCTACAAGCACTACAAAATGGACAATCCCGTCATCCGTGGGTGCAGGCTATTGAGGAAGGTATAGCTAACAAATCAGTGACCTTTTGTTGAATACCAGGACACGTAGGAATAGCAGGAAATGAGAAAGCGGATGCACTAGCCAAAGCAGAAGACTCGGAGGAAGAAAATGGTGGTGGAACGATTAGTGAGGTGCCAAGTGAAGATGTTATTCGTAGCTGTAAAATCAAAATCCGCGAAGACTGGGACCACAAGTGGAGAAACAATAATACATCATTCCTAAGGTCCATAAAATCATCAACTTTGAAGTGGCCGGACAGACACGGGGCGACCGAAAGGAGAGCACTCAGTCGCCTTCGCATAGGTCATACGAAGCTAACACACCAACACTTGTTCAACCAAGAGAGTAATCGTTGTCAAGCATGCGGGGAAGCAGTAACTGTGTCACACATACTTCTAGATTGCAGAGCATACGAGGTTCAACGACAGGAGTGCGGCCTTCGATCAACAATTGGAGATATCCTGAGCCCCGATGAAAGAGAAGAGAAAAAGTTAGTTAAATTCTTAAGACACACTAATTTATTAAATTTGCTGTAACATAGCGATCTAAATTGAAATAAACACTACTTCTTCATGGGATGAATGACCGTAACAGCGGTTAAAGTCCCAAAAAAAAAAAAAAAAAAAAAAAAAAAAAAAAAAAAAAAAAAAAAAAAAGGCAGATTATTAGAAAAGGCATTATCTGAGACTCAGCAATCAAATGTCACTCCCGCCGAGATCTCAGCGAAACCCCCTCCCCGCCGAGACCCGCACAGCCGAGCTCGGTAGAAAAAACTAAGTGTGTAGATAGATTAGTAGGAAAATAAATAAAACTACTTTATGACTCAAAGTGCAATGAATGAGCGTTAGTTTCGGGATCATTTCAGTGTTAGAGTTATGTTAATTTTGATCCGTAATCAGCCCTGCCAACTTACAATTTGACGATTTGAATCTTATTTTGATCAGTGAACGGGCACCATATGGTATACTTTCTCACCTTGAACCTATCATTTCCAGCCCATCTGAACTATTTAATAAATGGAAGCCATAACATGGGTTACGCTCCCCTAAGCGGGTACTCCGCATCCTATCTCTGTCTTATCTCAAATACAAAATGCCAATGGTATGAATGTATCTATATACACTGGAGTCGCTTTTTACGCGGTTTTTTTTTACACGGTTTTTTTTTACGCGGATTTCGGAATTTACGCGGTTTTTTTTTACGCGGATTCCGGAATTTACGCGGTTTTTTTTTTACGCGGATTTTGGTTTTTTTTTTACGCGGATTTCAGAATTTACGCGGTATATCGCTTTTTACGCGGTTTTTTCTTACACGGTTTTTTTTTACTCGGTTTTTTTTTACGCGGATTTCGGAATTTACGCGGTTTTTTTTTACGCGGATTCCGGAATTTACGCGGTTTTTTTTTACGCGGTTTTTTTTTACGCGGGACGTATCACCCGCGTAAAAAGCGACTCCAGTGTATATAACTTGGAAATGACGTACGTATAAATAACCCCGTAACCCACTCACTTGGTCAGGCTTCAGAATCGTCCAGTGGGCAGTGCGCTCTACACTCCAAGTTCCCTTTTTTCAAATTTACCGCAAATTTGATATTTTACCCATTGAGTGTTGATTAGTCACAATGAAACATTGTGACAGAAGTTGAGGTTACTAGTGTATTAAATAATCTAGGTCCTATTTAGGATTATATCTGAAAAATCCAAATCTGGCCAACGCCCACCCTAAACCTAAACCTGTTCTAATTCACCTGAAATGACTAACGAATGGAAGACTTTGACTACCCAGCCATGCAATAGTCTCATTCCGTGTCTTATGGCAACTTGATGATTCTATTGCGCTCATCTTCTGGCACTACCCAGGAGAGACTTGGTCCTGTACCCAGTGCTTAACTTATCTCCATTCCACTCAGCTACTCGCAATTTTTTGTGATATAGTGGGCGGAATATTATTATATGAGACAATTCAATGCAGACGTCTTTCCAAATTTGGCAGATCGACAGGTAATCGGTGAGTTACCACGATAGTTGCTATTCAACAACTCGACAACGTCCCATCGTCAACGCCTGCTATGAGAATTTCCCATTGCAGACGCCAACGAAATGACGTCATCGAGCTATCGATCAACTACCCTGGTTATCGCCTGGTACCTTATAGCACGATGCTAGGAGGCGAACCGGATGAATCGATGAGCTACCTCCCCTGGTATTTAGCCAAAACATGACATTATAAAAAGTATTCATTCATAGAATGTGTTCCTGAAAAAAAAAGATCAAACAATTGTATGCTTGATGATATTGTTTTATTGTGCAGTAAATCATGACGGAAACCAGAATATAATTACCACGCATCAATGCAATTGATAATTTTCTTGTTTTATATTGGTTTTATTGCTAAGTAGACAACAACTACCCGCGACCACCCTCAACCACTGCGCTGATGTAATTATTTTTGAATCTGATTTCATTTTCGTAATTCATTCCTGACCACAATTTTCTTGTATTATTCGTATTCTAATATAATGTATCCTTTCTTTCTCGAGTCGAATCGAATCCGAATTAAATTTCCTTTCCCACCATCTTTTTCCTCGCAACCAATCTGATAGTGCCGCCTCCGGGGAAGACTTCCTCGCCACACTAGTGAATGGAAGTGATACTTTGCTTGTGGGAAAAGAAGCCACCCAAACGAACGGAACGGAGCCCACTGTCTGTGGCATGTTCCTTTCTGCTTCATCAGCATCATCCTCTGAAGAAGGCGAGGTGCCAGCAAAGCGGAAATATCATTTCCTTCCGCACCGGTGCTGGAGCATGGCAGGCCTGCCGGGGTGGTGTGGCTGCTTGCTAGGAAATTGGATCTAATTGATACGAGAGAAATGATCAAAGCCCCGATTGAAGCCAATCGGGAACTCTGGCAAAGCCCCGGTACGGCCATCGTTATCATCGTCGTCGTCAACAGAACCAGTCAAATCCTGGTCGATACTGTCTGTCATCATGTTTCCTCGATGATCGAGTGCATCGATTGTGCTCTGGGTTAGGTTTAAGATCAGAGGGAATGTCAAGTAGGGCATGTGAGAATGGCTAGAGCAGTGGTCATGTGGGAGAGCTGGCGGGGTAAAAATCCATCAGAGTCACTTTTGTTGATGAATTGAAGATTCAGTACCGTGAAAGAAGTTGGTATAAACGGAACGGTGAAGTTAGGGTGCATTTCAAAAAACTGACAAGCAGAATTTCCAATCTAATCCAGTTGATCCTATGTACTCAATAAGAAATCTTGAATATGCGCCGTTGGTGTCAAAAAATAAAGACCAAATCCAAAGATTTTTTTTTTCGAAAGCCACACTCCATTTCCTTACCGCTTCATCAAAATGTTCTTCAGAAAGTTCGTTTCTTTTGCCCTACCATGGGAAGCGCAATGGGGATGTGCTATCGTTAGTGGAAACCATGATGATTACCCGTTGCCTGGGATACTGTAACAACCGATTGGCCGTTTGGTCGGTCCATCTTTTCTTCGCTTCCACTATCAGTACTGGCAGTACATGTAGTCGGTATCATTGTCGGATGCTGCTGATGTCGGTGGTTGACAGGCAGTGATGCCATAATATCGATTTTTGTACACGAAAAAAGTTGGGATCCCCTCGTTTATTTTGATACCGTAAGGCACTGGAACAAGTGAGGTAACTATTTTTTCAGGCAACAAACTTGTTGCAGTACCATACGATATCAAAACAAACAAAGGGGGTTCCAACTTTTTTCGTATACATAAATCGCTGTTGCCAGGGCCAGTCCATCATCGTCGTTCGTAGTTCGTTCAAAGCCACATTGAAAGGAGCTTGTTTATCTCTAAGGCGCGCCAAGAAAAGTGATGGCACCCTCTTCTCGTCCTCCCTTGGTCAACTTCCAGAAATGTTTCGCCAACTATTGATGAATTCAGGGGGTGGATTGGATCCTGATTGACGCAGCGATGAATAGATGATGAGGGTGAATGGCCCTTTCCTCTCGGAAGCCAGCGTCGTTGTGTTAGATCCGAATGGCGAACTGAGGCGTTAAGCTAATTATCGTTGGCAGCAGCGTTGGGAAATTTGGCTAAGGTATTGAATTATCGCAGGCAAAAGAAACCACCGGAATGGTGTAAGTTGATAGAACTTCTTTATTCTTGTGATGGATTCTAGATATTGAGTTGGACAAGAGAAAAAAAAAAACATTCCGGGGGCCACTTAGAGCCAAGATTGTGATGATTCATGGGAAAAGCTGCTTTGTTTTGGGCCAAATTTTTCGGATTAGTGTTTTTGTCTGGCAAATTCGTTTTCTAATCGGATTCGTTTGAGTAAATGTTGGACAAATGGTTTCCTCAGTGGCAGCAGTCATGTGGTCCTAATTCCGGTTGCACGAAGAAAAGTACCCCATTTCGAAAAGCAACAAACGCGTAGAAAATGGGAAATCAAGCAAGTGCTCACATTTCTCTTTCTTGATTGTTAGTTATCAAGCAATGGATGGCTGCAGGTTGGAAATAAAACTTACCCACCGACTAACACGGGTGACTCCGGTGGAAATATTTTATTTCATTTCGAGGTCAGCTGCGTCAGCGGTAGATAGGAAGGAAGGGAAGCAATTGGATTGCGATATGAAATGAAAACTTCAATGTAATAAAGTGGCCATGTATTGTTGCTTGCAGTAGTGCATTGGAGCGATAAAATGAAAGTGCCTTCAACGGGTGCATTTAGAAGTTTTATTGAATGTGAACGTATGCGATTCAATTGTGTGGAAACTTGTTGACCTCGTATGAAGAGCCACACGTGCAAGCGGTTAGATTTTAGCTCCAATGTGGTTTTTCCATGAGACATTGCAAGTTTAATCGAGGTTTTAAAAATTGTATACGATTAAAAGTGGCACACCTTCATTAACAGCCAGAAACCTTTGCAGCTATTAAACAAAATATCTTTAAATTGGAATAGACGATTCTTTCGAGAGTACTGAACATGTAAACATATATCATGATTAAATAAGGTCTTTAATTTAACTAGGGTTTTAAATCAAGAAAACAAAGTGTTGTCTTAATCATTTTGTACAGTCTGTACCGAGATGGGAAATGACAGGTAGGCAGGAACTCACGGTCTCCCAGTGTTGGTGAGTTCTTTGCCGTTAATGTTCACGAAAAGTTCACTATTTTGCCATACAGAAATTCGAAACAAAAATTTTTATCTGTGGATTTGAACAGTTTTTGACCTGTTTCATACGACCGGAAGATGTATGCTGGTCACAAATGCCGTGCCAAACTGATTTCCTACGCAATTAATCAATCTTTGATGTGAATTTCGCTAATAAACACGAGGAGCATTTCTTATAGCAAAACTTGCCATAACAAAATGGGCGGTTCATGTTAGTAAACAAACTGATTTATTTCCATTTCAAGCCAGTCAAGCCAGTGTAGACTACATACAATGATTATTACAATGTTTACTTACATACTATGCATTAATTCTATTCTGTTTTAGCTTAGTTTTTATTTGCTGCTTGGACATAGTGATGTCAATAGTTCCGCAATGCAAATTATATAGGTGCATCATTCGATTGATTGGGCTATTTTTTGCATAGTTTGTTCTGGACGATTTTTCTGAAAATAAATTCCGTGTTCTAAGATATCGACAAGGTGTGTAAAAGTTTAATTGTGCGAGAATTTCTGCCGAATCTATGCGCATTGAAATAATGTCGTTGATGAAGAAAAGCATTGCAAATTGGCGGCGCTCCTTAAGTGTTTGTATATTGACGAGCATGCAGCGCGCTTCATAAGATGGTAATGAAAAAGCAGTCCAATTCAATTTACGTAAAGCATATAAAAGGAATTGTTTTTGGACAGATTCTATGCGTTCTTCGTGTATGGAAATGTATGGATTCCATACTAGGTGGCAGTATTCCAGAATTGGCCTTACATATGTGGTATATAATAGCTTAATAGTGTATGGGTCTTCGAAATTATGACTGAACCTTTTGATGAAGCCTAGCATTCTGTTTGCTTTACTAATGATAGTATTATAATGTTCTATAAAAGTTAGATCTCTTACAAATTTTGCTTTTTTCTACTATTTGGTTGCCTAATGATATTTCAATATGCGGTGTTTCAATTTTTCTGCTAAATGCTATTGCAGTACATTTTTTTACGTTCAGTTGAAGTAGACTTTTACTACACCAGGTGTGGAATATATTGATTTCATTCTGGAATTCTTCTGCATCGCTAAAATTATTTATTTCCATAAAGAGCTTCATGTCGTCTGCATATACAAGCAATTTTATTTTTTAAGTATGTAGGAAATGTCGTTTATGTACAAAATAAAAAGAAGTGGGCCTAAATGAGAACCCTGGGGAACCCCAGAGGTGACTGAAATTGGTTCTGAAAGTTTATTTTGAAAGCGGACTATTTGTTTACGATGTGTTAGGTATGATTGAAGCCAATTCAAAAGTCCAGGCTCCATTCCTATTTTCTGCAATTTAAGGATTAATAATGGTATGTCGATGCGGTCAAATGCTTTACTGAAGTCGGTGTATAGCGCTTCAACGTGCTTGCCACTGTCCAACGCTTTAAGAATGATAGATACATATTCTAGAAGATTAGAGGTAGTTGAGCGACCTTTAAAAAAGCCGTGCTGTTTACTTGTAATTAGATTTTTCACCTGCTGAAAAATATTGCCGTTTACGATTGATTAAAAAAGTTTTGGAATGCAAGAAATAATAGCAATTCCACGATAATTTTGAATGTCTGATTTTGCACCTGATTTGAAAATATGTACCAAATAAGATGATTTCCAAATTTCAGGGAATTTTCCATTTTTCAGAGACATGTTGAAAAGACGCTCTAGAGGAAATGCGAGTTCTTCAGAAAGGTTTTTCAAAAATATGGGTGCGATGCCATCAGGTCCAGACCCTTTCGACGCGTTTAAGTTTTTTAGTGCATTGAGGACTTCATGTATAGAAAGTTGGTTGACAGAGATGTTTTTAGAAATTTCAGGAATGAATGAAAAGAAATCGCGGTCACGATCTTCTCCGGAAAATGTGGTGTATACTTCTTGGAAGAAATTTGCAAAGAGATTGCAAATCTCAGAAAAATTCTCACCTACATTTGCATGCAAATTCATTCGCGAAGGAAAATTGCTGCTTTTTAATTTCGTGTTTACATAATTAAAAAAGTTCTTAGGACATGATTTGACTTCATTTTCGACTTTGCGGTTATAGTCCTCATAGGCAGAGTTGATGGCTGTATTTAATTGGTTGCATAAGTTGTGATAGTTTCGCAAATTGGTTTCAGTTTTTTCTTTGTCTGTAATTTCAATGTCTGTAATAAAGTCTGCGTTTCGTTGATTGAAGTCGCCATAAATATGCAGTTTTACTTCTGGTTCCATATTTGACAAAAGACTGCTTGTGGGCATGTTTAGGTGGAAAATACACAGAAGAAAAAATGTGTATTTCACCAGCAATAAGTGCTTTAACCCAGACATTTTCGAATTCCTTGTGCTTATTTGTTATGATTTCTTCAGAAGTAAAGTCAGCATTGATGGCAATGAGCACTCCACCACCAGACTTTTTATTACAGAGTTGAAAATTCCTGTCGTGTCGGAATATATTAAAATTGTTTCCAAAAATTTCTTCGCTTCTGACGCTTTCGTCCCAGCTTGTTTCAGTTCCAAGAATTATTTGAAAAGAAGAAGATAGAATGTTCTGGTGGATTTCTTTCATTTTAGCTGGGCTTTTCATGCGATTGAAATTTTGGCAATACACCAAAATAACACTTCTTCCGACTGTGTCACCTCTCTTACTCGCTTAGGGTGGAGCGTGTGTGCGCTGGTGACCTTTGCGTTGCGTATGCTGATGACATCACGGTTATTGCCACCTCAAAACACATGATCGACCGTATTTATCAGCTGTTTGGTAGTTTCGAGATCATATCCGGGGCAAAGCTAAATCGCCTGAAAACAGCGGCGATCGATGTTGGTTTCATCAGTGGAGATCCACCGACGATACCAGGGCTGCAGACAAAGGAGAATGTCAAGGTACTGTGCGTTATTTTCACCAACTCAGTGCGACTGATGGTAAAACTAAACTGGGACGCTTTAGTATCCAGGATCTCGCAACTTACATATATGGTTGCATAACATGCGCTTCCTTTCCCTGCAGCAGAAAGTGCTACTGCTGAATACTTCATCACAGCGAAGGTGTGGTGCCTCTCGTCTGTTATTCCACCGCAATGTGCTCACATGGCGAAGCTGACATCAACGATGGGGACTTTCCTTTTTTGTGGGCTACCCGCAGTTGGCGCGTAGCAGAGAGCAGGGTGGATTGAAACTGCAACTGCCGGCGATCAAATGCAAAGCACTTCTAGTCAATCGTCACCTGCAGGAGATCGTTTCCCTTCCCTATTATCAGTCCCTTCTCGCCCAAAATATTCCTCCCCCCGCCGATCTTCCTTGCCTAAAACTTCTCTCACAGCAAATTCCCTTATTTCCACACCACATCCAACAAAACCCCTCCAGCGATCAAATCCATCGTTTCTACTTGGAACAAACTGAGCTACCCAGAGTGGAACGAAACCATCCAGGCATCATTTGGAAAAAAAAAATCTGGATGAACATATCATCGAGGAGGCTATTGTCGAGCCAGCGTACTGATCTCTACCTGCTAGTGAACGAGAAGACGGAGCACCGTAGGCTGATGAACGTCATCGGCCGTGCAAACGACCCAAACTGTCAGCACTGTGCGGTACCCAAGCAACACACTTCCATCAAAATAAGTTGCTGCAACTTGATTGTGACTGCTATAAGTTGCAAACAAGTTACCACGACTTTTCAGTGACAAGTGTGCTGCTAGGGTAGGAATCGAGACTTTGCAACATAAATTTTGCGAGTGCCCTCGAGTTGCTGCAGCTTGGGCACACATCCAGCGAAAATTGACGACGACGCTCGGCGGCTGGCAGAGGCTGAGCTTCGACGATCTTGTACGGCCAATCTTGGGTAGCATGACAACAGCGAGAAGAAATTATATTTTAAAAACGTCATTAAGTACATCAACTTTGTCAGTGTAAATAATAATAATAGAATCGATGAAGGCGAGCTAGATTTCATTTTGAGTCTAGAAGATTGATATATTTTTTAAATAACTTGAATATGTTATTTATTGCAAGACCTAAATAAACCAATGGGTAGGTCACTCCACGCACCAATCTTGGGTCATCTTTTTTGTCAGTGTGATAGAAGTGTGCCACAGGTGTGCCTATTGTGCCGGTCATAGAGCAAGCTGCGATTGTTTGTAAAATACCCATCCCGGCAACCCGGTATTTCTGATAACTTGAATGTTTTTTTTTTCGGCCGGAAAGAGTTGAAACTGATGGAGAGCATTGTTGGAGATCGAATATAGAATACGATGAATATGCTTCCATAGTTTGTTTTGTGTGAGTTGCAGCATTATTTGAATTAAGGGTACTAATGGGGTCTGATTAACTGCCTTTTTCTCTTGAGCCCACTCTAGAACCTACATTTCGTATTTTGATCTATAAAGGAACTACTGGACTGAGTTCCTCTGGTATATTCAATTAGATGATGTGCCTGAATATTAGTGAATATACAGTCAAACAGCACGTAATGTTGTGAACAACTTCAATGACAGTTGTCCAGAAGTGCTTCCATTTTATTTACAACAATCCAATGCTTACGAGATTGTGCCAAAGGTATGCCGATGGATGTGCCTAAGCTGTGCCGAATCCAATTTCGGCACAATGTACTCAGTGACTTACCCCTTGAAATAAACAATATCTTACAAAAAAAAAATTATAATCAGTCTAATAGGTATACATGATCGCACCGAGTCAACATCCCCGATCATCGTTCCTGGAAAGCATAGAGCAGCACCACTTGACGACATCGGTCATCGTTCACACAGTTCAGTCGCGCCGCAGCTTAGGTACGTGATAATTTTATAAACAATAAGTCAGACTAATACTAACCACTTTTAAGCCAACCAAATCAAAATCATAATCAGTCCAGCGAACAGTCCGCATCGTGCTCTTGCTGTGCGGATCTATTTGCTTTTTGCTGCAGGAAGTGTTACTACTACCTAAAACTACAACAAATTTAAACAGCACTTTTCAGTGCTCAACCTGTAAAAATTCTACCTTGTTCAACTCTTATTCGTCTTCGATCCTTGTTTGAACCCTACCCGAGGTAATCCTTCTTGGATATCGATTTGGAAAATTCCGCTTCGATCCTTCAGATTCTTATATTAATCTGCTTGGAAGTCGATTTGGATAAAAATTTACTGTCGCCATGGTGCCTTAGCGCAAAAAAAAGGGCAAACTCTTGATCCCCCTTCTGATGAAATTAATTTGAGTCATCAATTTGATTTGCTCACGGATGATGAGAATGATCCATCATCCAAGAAAAATTCTAGTAAACTTTCCCGGCTTAATG
Organism: Ochlerotatus camptorhynchus; assembly: GCF_037179485.1. NCBI lineage: Eukaryota > Metazoa > Arthropoda > Insecta > Diptera > Culicidae > Ochlerotatus > Ochlerotatus camptorhynchus. The sequence continues at coordinate 97,076 of NW_027041016.1, forward strand.
CCAAGAAGGAAAAGATTCCCCCTATTGTGATAACCACTTCCGATTTCCATGCTCCCCGCATGGAACTTTTAAACTTCGTGAAAGTTAAGTTTTCACTACAAATTGGACGTCGGAGTGAATGCCGTGTATTGGCTGAAACCTTGGACGGATTTAAATGTCTTCTCAAGTATCTTACTGAGAAGCAGCACAATTTTTTTACTTACGACACCAAAACTGAACGTGTGTTCAAGGTTGTCATGAAAGGACTGCCCAGTGGTGAATCCCTGGATCAGATCAAAGATGAACTGGCAAAATTACTTGGAGTTGTGCCTCTCCAAGTAATCAAAATGAAAATGAAATCCCGTCCTGGCGATTCGCGCAACGGGATTTCTAATGATTTTTATTTAGTTCACTTCAAGTCTAGTGGCCTTAGAAAAAGCTAGCCT